>NW_028058770.1:0-397 GCF_054177405.1 Leptonychotes weddellii
TATCTTTAGTAACACAGAAGGTTTTCAGTTTTATTTAAAGTTAACACCAGTAAAAGAATCCTCCTAGGTGAGAACTTCCTGACAGACCGTCCCGAACACGTGACATTCTGGAAAGACCGAAGTGAAGGCTGCCATCCCCACTCTCACCTGCATGAAGTAACCGGACAGGAGAGCCTTCTTTATGTTCAGAGCGTTCTCCTTTGAGCCAAAAGCAGGTTCTGCACAGGGGAGCTCGATTCGCTTGACAATTTCTAAGAGTTCAGCTCGGATAACGTCTGCCATCCTGAGAGCACAGCAGTTGAGGAAGTAATCATGACACCACTTTTCAACACAGTCTGGCAAGGAAAGAAGAAATGATTTGCCATAAGCGGTAAGAGCCCCAGCCGGGAAGGAGGTG
>NW_028058771.1:0-397 GCF_054177405.1 Leptonychotes weddellii
TTTTTTTTAAAGATTTTATTTATTTATTTGAGAGAGAGAATGAGATAGAGAGAGAGAGCATGAGACGGGGGAGGGTCAGAGGGAGAAGCAGACTCCCTGCTGAGCAGGGAGCCCGATGCGGGACTCGATCCCGGGACTCCAGGATCGTGACCTGAGCCGAAGGCAGTCGCTTAACCAACTGAGCCACCCAGGCGCCCCAAGAAAATATCTTTTAATCTACTCTGGCAGGTGGTAGATAGTTCGAAGATAAAATACTAAGTTGGGATTAATTTTTCTTTGACATTGTAAAAGCCTTGTTCCATCGTCTTATTCCTTTGTTACTATTGAGGAAGGTTTTTGAATCCCTGATTCTTTGTATAATTTGATTTTTTATTTTCTTCTCTAGAAGATCGTAGAA
>NW_028058772.1:0-397 GCF_054177405.1 Leptonychotes weddellii
GCAGTCATTGACCAAAAGTATGCTGTGGGAGTACATGAGTGAAATAGGCGAGGAGAAGACAACTTTGAAGATAGAACCGAGGTCCTAGAAAGATTATCTGTGTATATTGTAGTTTCAAAGAATTATTTTAGGAATCATGTTGAAAAGAGTTACACTAAGCCAAGAGTTTGAAAATCTTAAGACAAGCTAGGGACGTGTCCCCAGGGAGTGGTAGATGACTTCCACTAGGAGAAGTAGTAGGAAGTATGGATATAATGTGAGACTCAAGTCCGTGAATGAGGAGCAAGAAATTCACCACCTCATCTTCAGTCCCAACTGGTATGGGAGACAAATAGCTATTACCTGAGAATGCCATATGGAAATTGGGGTTTCAGGAGTGTCCCGGGTTTCAGTTAGC
>NW_028058773.1:0-397 GCF_054177405.1 Leptonychotes weddellii
TTTACCAGTATGCCACTGATTCTATCCATTAGGTTGTTTTTTTTTTTTAACTTTTTTCCTTAAAAATTTTAAGGAATTTTTAAACATTTTATCAAACTTTTTTGGGGACCCAATTCTTTCTCTCTTTTCTTGTTGGTAGTAATAACATGTATGATGGAAAATTTTGTATTTCCCTTGGTTCACTAAGATTCTGTTTTCCTGGGCGCCTGGGTGGCTCAGTTGGTTAAGCGACTGCCTTCGGCTCAGGTCATGATCCTGGAGTCCCGGGATCGAGTCCCGCATCGGGCTCCCTGCTCAGCGGGGAGTCTGCTTCTCCCTCTGACCCTCCTCCCTCTCATGCTCTCTGTCTCTCATTCTCTCTCTCTCAAATAAATAAATAAAATCTTTAAAAAAAAAA
>NW_028058774.1:0-397 GCF_054177405.1 Leptonychotes weddellii
AAATAAATAAATAAATAAATACATAGAAAGAAAGAAAAGAAAGAAAGAGAAAGAAAGAAAAAGTAAGTTTGTAGTAATTTGTTATGGCAGTCCTAGGAGACTGATACAATGCGGGGCGGGGAGGGGGGAGTGGGGGAGGCTGAAATTTGGGAAACACTGAATTAGGCACCCAGCCATGATGGGGGTGAGAGGGTTTAACTCTGTGATAAACTGAGTGACTGAGTCACCAACACCCTCATCTGATCTTAACCCCCCAGAGTCCAGCATTTTCACTCAATACAATAGCTGTTTTAAAAGCTTTTAAAAAAATCTAATAACATTTAAATTGAGTAACTATTTTATGCACTTCTTTTCTAGTAAAATTAAATTTCATTTCCCTATGCCTGGATCACCGTCA
>NW_028058775.1:0-397 GCF_054177405.1 Leptonychotes weddellii
TGTTTGTTTTTGTTTTATTTATTTATTTATTTGACAGAGAGAGAGATAGCTAGAGCAGGAACACAAGCAGGGGGAGTGGGAGAGGGAGAGGCAGGCTTCCTGCCGAGCAGGGAGCCCGATGTGGGACTCGATCCCAGGACCCCAGGATCATGACCTGAGCCGAAGGCAGACGCTTAACGACTGAGCCACCCAGGCGCCCCTAAGAGAACTCTTAATAGGGAAACAATACAGTTTGAGTTGAGAGAAGTCATGATTGACAAAGTCATTATGGAGCTGAGGTCTCAGAAGAGTGGAAACTCACCAAGGGAAATGGATTGAGGGGAAAAAATGGTTCCAGGGAGGGTCCCCTGTCACATTTAAGAAACACAGTCTGATGTGATTATAGCAGAGACTGACA
>NW_028058776.1:0-397 GCF_054177405.1 Leptonychotes weddellii
TTTTTTTTTTAAAGATTTTATTTATTTATTTGACAGAGAGAGATACAGCGAGAGAGGGAACACAAGCGGGGGGAGAGGGAGAGGGAGAAGCAGGCCTCCCGCCGAGCAGGGAACCCGATGCGGGGCTCGATCCCAGGACCCTGGGATCACGACCTGAGCCGAAGGCAGACGCTTAACGCCTGAGCCACCCAGGCGCCCCAGTTCTGACATTTCCTAAGGCTGCTCAGAAGGTTACAGCAGGATCCAGCACAAGGCACATATAGCAGGGGCAAACTGTAATGCATCTTTGTATTCTTTCCTCTTTCTCTGTTTCACTCTCATTGATCCCTCACTGCTGTTCCATGAATCATATTCCGTAAAGAAACTACCTGTGCTTAAGACTTTACATCAGTCTTTG
>NW_028058777.1:0-397 GCF_054177405.1 Leptonychotes weddellii
AATAAGAATTGAAGAAGTAGGTGCAATTTTATTGATAAAGTTGACTGGAAGGGAAAGAAGAAGGCATGGAACAAGAAGAGAAATGACTATGTACAGTGCAGTATTATTGACACAATCTGTGCCTGAGCTGGGCCTAGAAGCAAGAAATAAGGGCATTCTGGGAAAAAGAAATAGCAACCGTTAAAATGCAGTTGGTCTAGGGCGCCTGGGTGGCTCAGTTGGTTAAGCGACTGCCTTCGGCTCAGGTCATGATCCTGGAGTCCCGGGATCGAGTCCCGCATCGGGCTCCCTGCTCAGCAGGGAGTCTGCTTCTCCCTCTGACCCTCTTCCCTCTCGTGCTCTCTATCTCTCATTCTCTCTCTCTCAAATAAATAAATAAAATCTTTAAAAAAAAAAA
>NW_028058778.1:0-397 GCF_054177405.1 Leptonychotes weddellii
TTTCTCTGACTGATTTGTTTCGCTTCCCATAATATACTCTAGCTCCATCTACATTGTTGCAAAGGGCAGGATTTCATTCTTTTTGATGGCTGGGTAATATTCCATTGTGTATATACATATACCACTTCTTCTTTATCCATTCATCAGTTGATGGACATTTGGCCTCTTTCTATAATTTGGCTATTGTTGATAATGCCGCTATAAACATGAGGATACATGTGCCCTTGTGAATCAGTATTTTTGGTATCTTTTGGGTAAATACCTACTAGTACAATTGCTGGGTCATAGGGTAGTTCTCTTTTAACTTTTTGAGGAACCTCAAAAATACTGTTTCCCAGAGTGGCTGTACCAGGTTGCATTCCCACCAACAGTGTAAGAGGGTTCCCCTTTCCCTGCA
>NW_028058779.1:0-397 GCF_054177405.1 Leptonychotes weddellii
GACCAGGCTGAGGCCTGAACTTAAAGGCAATTTGAATGTCGACACCTGTTGCACCTGAACCAAGGGATTTCATGGCTACTTCAGGTCCCCAAGCCCAATGGAATGAAAATAAGCTGTGTAATTGAATGGGAAGGTCTCTAGTTCTGTTTAGTGCCTGAGGCCCAGGCAGAACATAGACAGAGACCAGGGGGCAGGGAGAAAGCTCAGCTTCCTGGTACCTCGGGACCCATCATTCTTCTTCCCCTCCTCCTCATTTTTCCTGCACAGAGACTCCATACCCATCATGGTGGCTTTCAGATCCTAGAGGAGGGAGTTGGAATCCTGCCTTCAGCTTTTCCTGCCTGCAGGATCAGATTGCTGTTCTGTCCTGTTCCTGGGCCTAATTCCCTCCATTTCC
>NW_028058780.1:0-14827 GCF_054177405.1 Leptonychotes weddellii
AAAAAAAAAAAGAAAAACTGGAAAAATAGGAGTAAAATAAACCCAAAGCAAGCAAAAAGAAGGAAATAATAAAGATAACAGTAGAGATCAATGGAATTGAAAAGAGAAAACGTTGGAGAAAATCAATAAAAACAAAAACTGATTCTTTGACATTAACGATATTGATAAGCCTTGGGGCGCCTGGGTGGCTTAGTTGATTAAGTGTCTGCCTTTGGTTCAGGTCACGATCCCAGCATCCTGGGACCGAGTCCCACATCCAGCTCTCTGCTTAGCTGGGAGCCTGCTTTTCCCTCTCCCTCTGCCTCTGCCGCTCCACCTGCGTGTACTCTCTCTCTGTGTCAAATAAATAAATAAAATATTTTAAAAATCTCAATATTGATAAGCCTTTAGCAAGACTGACAAAGAAAAAAGAGATAAGCCATAAATTACCAATATCAGGAATGAAAGAGGGGATATCATTACAAATCCCATAGACGTTAAAAAGATATTAAGGGAAAACTAAGAACAACTTTATTGACACAAATCTGCAAACAGATGAAATAGAATAATTCTTTGAAAATAACACACTACCAAAATTCACCCAAGATGTAATAGTTAAATAATTCAGTAACAAAGAAATTGTATTTGCAGTTAAAAGTTTCCAAAAAAGCAATCTCTAAGCACAAATGGTTGTCCTGGCAAATTCTAAGAAATATTTAAAGAAGAATTAATACCTATTCTACACAATCTCTTCCAGAAATAAGAAGAGGAAAGGACATTCCCAATTTATGAAGACAGCATTACCCAAACACCAAACCTAGACAAAGATAGCAGTAGAAAAAAATCAAAACAAAAAACCACTACAAGCTAAATATGCCTCATGACCATAAATGTAATAAAGCTCAATAAAACATTAAGGAATTGAATATTTCAATATATAAAAACAATAAAACATCATGACCAAGTCGAGATTCTAGTGGGAATGTGAGATTGGTACAGTGTTGGAAATTCAATAAATGTAATCCACCATATTAACAATCTAAAGAAGGAAAAAAAAATCACATGATCATATCAATCGATTCAGGAAGAGGATTTGACAAAATTCAACATCGATTCATGAGAAAGACTCTCAACAAACTAGGAATAGAATAAAAATTTCTTAACCCAATAAAGAGTGTCTATAAAGTACATAGCTAACATATTTAATGGTGAAAGACTGAATGCTTTTTCTTTACATTTGGGAACAAAGCAAGGATGTCCACTTTCACCACTCAACATTGTATTGGATGTTCTAGCCTGTATAATAAGGTAAGAAAAAGAAATAAAAGGCAAGCATATTTTCAGATGACATGATTATCTATGCAGAAAATCTCAAGGAATCCATGACAGAACTTTTAAACTAGTGAATTTAATGAGGTTGCAGGATACAAGGTCAACATACAAGAACAAAATGTATTTCTTTATACTGGCAATGAATAAAATTTTTAAAAATTACATTAGCTCCAAAGAATTAAATACTTAGGTACAAATCTAAAAAACATGAAAATAGTCTGTATGCTTAAAACTACAAGAATATATGATAAATAAATGATAAAATAAATAAAAAAGACCTAAATAAATCAAGACATTACTATTTTATGGTTTGAAAGAATCATCATAGCAAAGATGTAACTCTCCCCAAACTGATTGGTAGATCAAATCCCAGCATTATTTTTATAGACACAGATAAGCTGATTTTAAAATTTAAATGGAAAAGCAAAGGAACTATAGTAACCAAAACAATTTTGGAAGACAGTAATAATGTTGGAGAAATCACACTATCAGATTTTAAAATTTGTTATAAAGCTACAGCAATCAATTCAGTGTGATATTAGCAAAATGATAGACACAGATCAATGGAACAGAAGAGAGAACCCAGAAATAACCCACATAAATATGTCCAAGTGATTTTTTACAAAGTTGTGAAAGCGCTTCAATAGAGGAAGCCTTTCAATAAATGATGTTGAAACAACTGGATAGCCATACACAAACAAACAAAAAACCTTGATCTTAACCTCAAACTTTATGTGAAAATTAACTCAAAAATAGATCATAAATCTACATGTAAAACATAGAATTATGACATTTTAAAGAAAAAAAACAGGCAGAAAAATCTTTGTGACTTGGAGTTAGATAAAGAGTTCTTAGATGTGATACCAAAAGCACAATCCATAAAACAATAGTGAATTCTATTTGAGCAAAATGAAAAACTTTTGCTCCATTTAAGGCACTATTTTGAGAAAGGAAAGACAAGCTACAGACGGAGATAAAATATTTGCAAATCACATATCCAACAAAGGGCTTGTATCTAGAATATAAAAAGAACTCTCATAACTCAACTGTAAGAAAACTACCCAGTTTTTAAAAAACACTGTGTTCATGAATTGGAAGACACAACATAGCTAAAATTTAATTCTCAAATTTATCTATAAATTTAACTGAATTCAAATAAAAATTCCAACAGATTTTTTGAAGGTATATAAAAGTTCATTCTAAAATTTATATGAGAACACAAAGGAACTAAAATATCCCAAATGATTTCAGCAAAAGGATGGCAAATAAGCATATAAAATGTTCATTAGCCATTTGGGAAATGTGGATTAAAGCCATGAGATACTCTTGCACATCTATTAGAATAGCTAAAATTAAAAAAAATATATTATCAGTGCTGCTGAGGATATAGAGTAACTGGAACTCAATATATTGTTGGTAGCAAAATGAAATAGCCACTCTGGATAGCAGTTTGGCAGTTTCTTATAAAATTAAGCATATAGGGATGCCTGGGTGGCTCAGTTGGTTAGGTGTCTGACTCTTGATTTCAGCTCAGGTCATGATCTCAGGGTCATGGGATTGAGCAGCTCTGTGCTCAGCGGGGAGTCTGCTGGAGATTGTCCCACTCTCTCTGCCTCTCTCCTTGCTCACACTCTTTCTCTCTCTCAAATAAATAAATGAATCTTTTAAAAAATAAAATAAATAAAATTAAGCATGTATTTACCGTATGACCCAGCAATCCCATTCCTAGGTATTTGCCCTAGAAAAATGAAAACTTATGTTCACATAAAACTCTGTCCATGAATATTTATAGAAGCTCTATTCATAATCACCAAGAATTGGAAACACCCAAATGTCCTTCAATGGGTGAATGTATAAACAAACCGTGCTGCATCTGTACAACAAAATACTAATAAAATTCAGCAATAAAAGGAACAAATTATTTGTACACAAAACAATTCAGGTTGATCTAAAAGGCATTATATCTATTTAAAGAAGCTGCTTTTTAAGAGTTTACATACTATATAATTCTATTCATATGTCATTCCCTAAAAGACAAAACTGTAGTGACAAGGAAAAGATTAGTTATTTCCAGGGCTAAGGTGTAGGGAGAGGGTCTCACTACCAAGGGATAACGCAAGGGAAGTTTTTTTGGAGCAAAATATGGAACTATTCTGTACTTTTATTGTGGAGATAGTTACAGAAATCCATACATGTGTTAAAATTCATAGAACTGTATACAAAAAGCAAGTACATTATATGTTAATTTAAAAATAAAGTGGGGTGCCTGGGTGGCTCAGTCAGTTAAGCGACTGACTCTTGATTTTGGCTCAGGTCATGATCTCAGGGTCATAAGATCGAGCTCTGGGTTGGGCTCTGTGCTCAGTGGGTAGTGTGCTTGAGATCCTCTCTGTCCCTCTCCCTCTGATGTTCTCCCACTTGTGCATGTACTCTCTCTAAATTAAATATTTATTTATTTTCAGGGCATATTTTATTTATTTTATTTTTTTATTATTTTCAGTTAGCCAGCATATAGTTTTCGATGTAGTGTACAACGATTCATTAGTTGCGTATAACAAAAAAATAAAGATAAAGTAAAATGGTTACTTGAGGAGTTTTTGTTGCTGAAGGACTAAAAGAGTTGGAACTTGAAATAACGTTTTCCAAATTTGGTTGCATTTATTTCCTAGATAAGCTATATTCATCTATCACCTACAGAGAAAAAGAGAAAGAGGAAGCGTGGTGATGGGGGAGATGATTAGTTTACATACATGTCCATATTCATGAAGTTGGAATGTATCTTTTGGATGAAATCTAATGATTGAGCTCTGAATATGTTGCCCTTAAGGTATTTGTGGGATATTTCTGGTGTAGATATTTGTTATATACACATCTGAAATGCAGAAGAGAGCTGAGGTGAGATATTCTGCTTAGGAAATTTGGGGTTTAGATGAGATTGCTCAAGAATGCAGAGATTGAGGGGTGCTTGAGTGGCTCAGTCATAGGGGGTCTGCCTTCAGCTCAGGTCATGGTCCCGGGGTCCTGAGATCGAGCCCCGCATTGGGCTCCCTGCTCTGCGGGAAGCCTGCTTCTCCCTCTCCCACTCCCCCTGCTTGTGTTCCCTCTCTCGCTGTGTCTCTAGCAAATAAATAAATAAAACATTTTTTTAAAAAGATTTTATTTATTTATTTGAGAGAGAGAGAGAGCACATGAGAAGGGGGAGGGTCAGAGGGAGAAGCAGACTCCCTGCCAAGCAGGGAGCCCGATGCGGGACTCAATCCAGGGACTCCAGGATCATGACCTGAGCCGAAGGCAGTCGCTTAACCAACTAAGCCACCCAGGCACCCAATAAATAAAATCTTAAAACAAAACAAAACAAAACAAAAACTGTGCAAGAATAAGAACTGAGTTTATTTAACCTAACCTCTTCATTTGAAAGATGATGAAACTGAGGGCTCAGAAATGAAGTCACTTGATCAAAATAATGCTTAATCTGCCCCCCCATGGCCATATTTTGCTAGTTCCCAAATCTTCCTGTTAACATGAAGTTACTCTCCACCACAAGTATTGCACGCACAGAGCAGTACACATAACCGCATGTTTGGTCCCTTTCTAAATGCATTTGTGTAGTCAGGTGAACCAGAAATTATGGGAGAAGGGGAGTTACCTTCCCTGGTGGTAAATGGGCTGCAAGAGGGTATGAGTGTGGTCTTGAGAGATGTGTAGACTTGGTATAAACAGAAAGAAGAGGTACAAGGAAACAGACAGTATTTCGAAAACAAAACAAGACCTTTGGCAGAAAAATATTGCCAGGGTAGATACATATGAACAGATATTTTATTCTCTTCCTACCTGGAAACTATCCTTCTAGAATTCTCTAGTAAAACTCTGAAAGTTTCTGTAGTTTACTCTAGTGAAAGAGATTGTTCCCTTGCCATATTCCCAGATGGTGTTCTGGGGGAACAGGGAGTAGGACAATTTGGCTGGAGTTCGGCTAGAAGATAAACTAGAGGGGAGAATGGATGGTCTTCAATTCAAGACTAAGTTTAGGAACATAATAAATAAGCATGTGAGTATTTAAGTTGGATGGGGATCTCTGCTTGAATTCATTGCGTTACCTACCAGTGGTATAACTTGTGCCTTGACCTCTGTAAGTCTCAATTTCCTCCCTTGAAAAATAGGTAATGTGTTAGTGCTGAAGAGAATACATATAATGCACTTATTGTAGGTGCCAAACTTAGTAAATGAAATGTTTAATAAATGCTGTGCTTTACTTTTATTATTAATTAGGTATGTAGCTCCGTTCTGTAGGAAATGGCCAAAGACAATACAAGCCAACATTTTGGACAGAAATAGTTCCTGTCATTTGTAAATTGACCTTTATGTGGTTTAAGCTGGTATGACTAGTCCCCTCCATAGGAATGGTAGAGATATTTACAGTTGAATGCAGAGGCCTGAGCTCAACTGAGACAATACTAAAGATATAAATGGAAAGGCACATTATACTAGGAGGCTGGAGGGTGGAGGAGAGGCATTATTTGTCAAATGGCATCAGTGTCCACAGCAGACTGGGCCAGTGGGAGGAGGGGGGGCTGGAAGGCAGGAAGGATGGGGGAAGGCAGTTATGGAAGCAAAAGGGTCCTAGAAACAGAGAGCAGCATGAGTAAGCTGCTGATTGAATTTATCTAGGATGATGAGGGGATTATAATGTTCTAAGAGATTACTTAAGCTTAGAAAGAGGAAGTAGTAGGATCTCTCATCTTCCTGCCCCTGAGAATTTATGATGTTGGAGACCGTGTTTCCAGTGCTTTTTATTCATCCATTCCTTTTTAAAAAATATATTAAATAAAGATGACAAAATAGAGGTGAAAAATGCCTGCCTCATTTTGTGTTTGCAGATTTACTTGTGGACTCCAGAGTAAGGACGTGATGGGGCAGGGAGTACAAGTGATATTCCTTTTATCAATCATTGCTGTAACTTAGATATTTAGTCTATGTGCACTTTACAGATGCACACAAACAAAAATACTCTATAAAATTCATTTGTGAGGACTTATAGTTGCATCTCTCAGACAAGTTTCTGTTCCAGTCATTATGTTTTTAAAAAAAAAAAAAATTGTTTATGGGATTGTAATTCAGTTACCTCTTCCCTGGAAGTAAAATTCCTGGGTAGACCAGGAAGCTCACTAACGAGTCCCAGTGGTCCCCAACCCTAGCTGGACTGTAAAATCAGCTACAGAACTTAAAAAAAAAAATGTATGAGCCTGGCCTGGGCTCCACTCCAGAACATTTAAATTAGACTCTCTAGAAGTAATTTCCTTTCATTTACTCTAAAAGAATCTAAGATTTTAAAAAATAGAATTGGCATAACATTTCTCCCTCTTATAATGAAATTTTTGGCTTAATGAATCTTCAGTGAATAACTTTTAGGGTATTAACATTTTGCAAACTCTGACCCAGCACATCTATCCTGAGGAACAGAGCAGGAGGAAATGGTTGTAGATGCACCCCAAAATTTATCAACCATGACACATTGCAACAATTTTTTTAATAGTAAAGATGAGAAATAATCTAAATGTGCATTAAGAGGATTTTCTAATTGAGTATAATTAAAGTTAAAAAAATTGGGGTACAACCATTTAATGGACTACTTTGTAGCCATTAAAAATAATGTGAGAGAATTACCTAATGCATTTAACATGCATGCAATTTATTAAAAGAAAGAAGGATGTTATACAATAATATGTATGTGACATATACTTCTTTGTAAAAAAAACACAAAACTGTATGAATAGAAAAAAGACTGGAGGAATAGGGGCACCTGGGTGGCTCAGTCGTTAAGCGTCTGCCTTCGGCTCAGGTCATGATCCCAGGGTCCTGGGATCGAGCCCCGCATCGGGCTCCCTGCTCGGCGGAGAGCCTGCTTCTCCCTCTCCCACTCTCCCTGCTTGTGTTCCCTCTCTCGCTGTCTCTCTCTCTGTGTCAAATAAATAAAATCTTTAAATTAAAAAAAAAAAGAAAAAGAAAAAAGACTGGAGGAATATATTCCAAAACAGTAAATATTTAAGATGGGAAATATTATGATTTTTATATTCTTTCTTAGGCTTAATATTATTTTCTGGATTTTTTTATACTAAGCATAAATTATTTTTATAATGAAAAAATGTTATTAGATTAAAAGCAGTTATAGAAATCTAAACATCTGAGACATTACTCTATGGAGCTGCTCATTTGATATATTGAAAGGAATTGCCACCAAAAAAAAAAAAAGTAATTGCCACCATCATTTTACATATGTGTAAACAGGTAAAAGAGCCTTACAGGAACACCTTTGATTTTTCTGTGAAAATAACCATGGTCAAGTCCTTATACAATGTATGACTATGATTTAGGAAGAAAAGTCCGGAACAACTGGCTTGATTTGGCAAAGACAGAGGGAGATGGGGTTTTGGGCTCTCTGACTGGTTTTTGCAGTTGTTCTGAACTAACAGGTTGCTTTCTTCCTCAATGTTTTCTAATTAGGAACAGCCGTTCTGAGCTTTGCACGAGGTTTCTTCTTCCTCTCCATCCTCCACCCCTGAAAGTTAAATCTATCTCTAAGGCAAGGAAGTGGTGGAGTAGACAAGGCAGTGGATTGGCAAATTTGTGCATTTCATCTGCTTTAAAACATGTAATGTAAGTGTCCTGTGGAAGAACTGGACTGTTGTGATAATGGTGATATGGTATGAACACTTCCCAGTGTTTTTCAACATTAGATTGGGAGAACACAATAATCTTAGCTGATTGGGCAATCCATGTAAACAATCATAAAGCGAGCAGATTCCCTTCTACCAAACTGGAGCTCAGATCAGCTTAGAATCCAAGGATGAATTCACGACTGCTGTTAGAGGATGTATCGTTGTCCTGTGTGAGAAGAGGACATGAGTGTGGTTGATCTTAGTCACGTTGTGGGCTAAACAAAAAGGAAGAAAATATTCTCACTCCCTTGTATATGTTTCTTAGTTGTTTTTGTGTCGGTTGTTCCCAACCGATGAAACCAGAAAGCTCCCAGGGCTCCTCTCTCTGAAGGAAAGGTGCATTCAGAAGGGGTGAGCCACTGGTGTTACCTTGAGGAGTCCCTGATAACTTCCAGGGCCTAACCTCCCTACAGCCACTGTCATGCCTGTGAGCAGAAACTGGGTGAGCTTTGGAGTGTGCAGAATATGACTGTTGCAGATGAGTCCTGGAGATCATCTACTTACTTGGATAATTTCCCAGATGATAAAGGTCACACCAGTTTATCCAAGAATACCCAAAATGGGCAAGGTGGGTTTGAACTTTGCTAAGCCAGTGGTCTCCCACCATTTTCTCTCTGGCCCTCCCAGATGATGCTCTTTCTCGTGATGAAACTGGGGAGAAGAATGCGGAGGAAGATCTGCCCTTAAACACTCACAGGCTACTAGGAGGAGATCCCATGAAATATTCACCATAGGAAAGTAGGGAGTGGGGGTGGGGGAGGTCTAGAGGGTAACCAACTGACAAACAAAGCCATTGCCAAGCTCAGGTATGGGGTGACTGGGTCTGCCTGGGGTGGTGGCAACTGAAATGGGGAGGAAGGGCCAAATATGAGAAGAACACAAAGGAAGATCCCATATAGATTTGATATTTAGTGTAGACTGGCTTCCTCTATTCTTCCTCCAATTAGATGAGAGGAAAAGCCCTTAGCACTAATCCTAGCATTTGGTAAGTACTGAGTAAACAGGAGCTTATACTAATCATGACTGGACATACATAGGCTACTAAAGAGAAAGGTCTTATATTTGAATAAGCCTTGATGAATCTGCCATGACCCCTGCCAGGCCAATATTTTATTTTTGCTGGGCTGACACAGGGTTAACATTAAAGGTTTATTAACATATATATTAAAGATACATTATAATGTTAATGTGTCTTTGGGACAGATTAATACTGTCTTTAAAGATATCACTTTCTTTCTCTCCCTCTCTCAACATATTTATTTACACATATATATGCAAGCTTCCCTATATATATGTACATAAGGTAGAATAACATTACGTAGAAATAGATATACGTGCATCAAGCTATCACAAAGTTTATATGAACTTAAAGGCATATTAGTTTTGTTTACATATATATTTCTATAAAGGACTATGAGTCTATATGCATACCTACATATTATTCTATCACTCATCACGAATTTCTGGCTCCCCACAGAAAATGACTATGTAGTTTGTGATCAATGGAAGGACAAAAGATTTGCATATTTAAATTGTATTCAGTACATACTCTATGAATAAAAAGGCCATAACTTAAAATATAGCCTTTGGTATTTGCATAATGTCTTCATTACTATTGAACAAAAACTGATCAACACATTCATTTTGTGGAGAAAAGTTTTATAAATGGGATGAATGAGATATTTTTTCTTTAGTCCTTAAAATGACAATGTAAAGAAATGGGATCTCTTTTCCCTGGAGATGAGAATACCCCAGGGGTATAATATTTCCAGACAGGATACTATAGATGTGGTGAGAAGCTGCTGGATCTCATTTCCAATGAGGCCACAGGAGAACATGATCGTAGCAGGAAGCTATGGTTTAGGCTTTAAAATGCCTTTCTCATGAGGTAGTATAGAAGGAATGGGCCATTAAAGGAGTTTATGTATTTTCTTTTTTTTTTTTTGCTGTTTCAAAAAGGAAACCAGTTATCTGAAATTGGTTAAGTCAGTCTATTCCATATAGCCCATTCTAAGACATGTCCCCTTCCTACTCTCAGGAAACTTCTGATGAGGTGGTGGGTGGATCTCATCAGAAGGAGTCAGTCTTGTATCATCATGATCCCAGTGCCTCTTTGCCTCTCCCCACAACACCAGCTGGGAGGACCAGGAATGGGAATTGTAACCGCAGGAAACCACTAAGAAACATCAGAGACACCATGTGGCCTGGCATGGTGGACCATGCCATGGCCGGACCTATCCTATTTACTTTCTCAAGGAATCACTAGAGAATATGTATTTCAACAATGGGAGCAGAAGTTGAAAAGCAGCCACGGCATAGAGGAAGGTTGTGACTGGCCATTAGCTTAAAAAGCAGCAGAAGAGTGAGTAAGCGGAGGAAACAGTGGCTGAAGAGAGAAGATTGAATAGATGCAAGAGAGAGAAAGCGAGTCAAATGTTCATGTGACCTCATGAGGGAGCTGCCTAAATTGGTGATGGGTTTCCAGACTGGTGTCAAACACCCTATCCTTTCTTTTCTCTGTATCAACTGGATGATTTTGGCCACAAGGAACAGAAAACTCAAGTGAAAGCAATTTAAACTGGGGGGGGGGTGCATTTATTATCTCACATAACACAAAGTCTGGAGACCAAGATGGTCTATACTCAATGTTTTGACTTTTGAATAAGCCTAGTTCCCTCATGGATGCCAGATACCTTTAGAAGCTCCATGTATCAACCTTATTTTCTCAAAGATGTACCTCCTGCAACCTCCTACCCTGTGCCAGTGTGGCTCAATTTCCCTTGGCTTGCTGCCCAGTGGGCACCCTGAGGTCTCTCTCCACCATCATTCTGGAATTTTCTGGGTCTGTTTGTTGTGTTGAATCCCCTGCTTCCCAGATTTCTCATCTTCACTTTTCTTGGTTTATTCCCTTGTTTTGGTGGAGTACATTCTCTAGTAGCTTTCTAGGGGTACATGGGAAATAAATTTTTTGAGACATTGAATAGTTGAAGCATCTTAATTTTAGCCTAATAGTTGATTGATAGTTTGGCCAAGTATAGATTATGGTTTGGAAGTAATTTTCACTCAGAGGTTTGAAGGTATTGCTCTACTATGACCCAGCTTGCTGTGTTACTGTAGAGAAGTCCAATGTCATTCTGATTCTTGATCCTGAGTATGTAATCGATTTTTTCCCTCGCCTCTATAATAGACCCTCTTTGTCCCCGGTGTTTTGAAATTTCATAATGATGTGCTTGGTGTGTTAGCGTGAACCTTTTTTTTCTACTGTTTGGCATTCAGTAAAACCCTTCAGTCTGGAAACTTATGACCTTAGTACTGGGATTTTTTTTTTTTTTTTACATTCTTTCATTATATCTACCCCCATAAGTTTTCTTTCTCTTTTCTAGAAGTTTTATTACTTGAATGTTGGACCTTTTTTGCTCTAATTGTTGCCCCTCCTCTATCTAGTTTTTTTTTCTTTTTTTACTTCTTGCTCTATTTTTAGGAAGATTTCCTCAGCTTTATCATCTAACCCTTTTATTGAAATTTGTCATTTCTCTTATTTTTAATTTTCAGAAGATCTTTCCTGTTCTTTGATTCTCTCCCTTACCTCTTTTGTAAAAATGAAAAAAAACCAAAAAACTAAACCCCCCCCAAACCCCATCTTGTTCTTGTTTTATAGATGCAAAATGTACTCTTATCTCTCTGAGGACATCAGTGAAATTTTTTCTCCCTATATCATAGCTGTATCTTCCAAATTGTTTTTCTATATTTGCCTGGACTCTGCCCTTTATGTCAGAGCCTTCCTCAAATATCTGATGATCCTTTGCAGTCTAATCTTACTGGAGAGTGGACCACTAAAAAGCTAACTGCAAACACTTTGCACATGCTTGGGCCTTGTCAACTGTTGGACAGATTACCCAAAGAAGAATCCTCCAGTCGCCTGCCTGAAAGGGTATAATCCTGAGGGTCAGCATTTTGGGGACCCAACTTATGGAAGAGGTCTGAGTGTGTGGAATTTCACTCAGTCTCCTTGTTTCCAATCCAGCCACTCTGTGCTCGGCTTTGCTTGGTGGTCCTTAAGAAAGACATCCTCTCTTGCCTTTTGCATTGTCACCTCTCAGTGTGGGGACAAGAAATTACCAGATGCACTGAGGGGATTTGCAGATGTCTTTTTTTTTCTTTAACAGATTAAAAAAAAAAAAATCCTTTTGTTTTCAGCCTGGTCTTTACTCCCGTGCCCAGAATTTCCCCTTTCTGATACTTTGGGGCACTCTTGTGAAATTAGGTTTTTTTCTTAACCTTCTGCACTGATGGGTTAGTATTCAGCTTTTTTGGGTCTTCTGTCAGTTCCTACATTTAAAAACTTAGCTTTAAAATTTTTGTTGGTCTTCTTTCCTCTCTTAGTTTCTTTGTTTTTACAGATCTATGCCTTGGAGGAATTTTTATTTACCATCTTTTTAGTGGGGTTTTGGAAAGGACCAGTGGGGAATACATGTCAACTTTATTGTGAAGCCCTTTGGACTTCTCTTTTTAATACTAAAGACATTTTCCCAGAATTTCCCACTAGACATACTACATGGGGCTACATGCCAATGCCTAAACCAATTACTAGCAGGGGATGAGGTCACTTTGGCTTAGAAAAACTTCAATTCACTCCTGGCAGTGAGGAGGAGCCCCTTCCCTGAGCACAGGACCACACAGGGGGCGGAAAACTAGAGTGTGATATTCAAAATATTCAACATCAGATAAAGCATGGCACCAAGCAGTCAGAATGGACACACTGCCCAACAGGGCGAATAAAGCCCTAGGAATACCGAGTGAAATCTGATTCTGCCAGCAAGGAAGAAGATGGGAAAGGATTTGTGTGCGCCCCCAATGGTGGCTGCAAAAATCTTGGTTCTTAGCGCCTAAACAGCAAACGTAGAAAATAAAGTGCAGAATTGCTTTAAAGAAAGGACCAAATCACCTCATAAGGACAATTTCAGCCTAAGAATTTTTACCCAAAGCAGAATTGCTCCATTTAATAATGTTTTCTGAGAGCAGTCTACTAATCTGAACCAAACACCATCGCAGGGAGCCAGAGTACATACAAATTACAGAGCGAAGGCCACTTTCCAATTCTGGCACAACAGAAGGCTGTATATAAAAGGTTGCTCTGAGTACTTTAAGACTGAACTTTGGGAGAAAGGTTCTGCCTCAGTGGTATTTACGACTAATCGGTTTTATCTCACTTGCCAGCTCTTGATTTACGACGGCTGTCTCGAGCGTTGGCCTGAGTAGAACTCTGAGTTCGGGCTGGGATCAGCTGGAAAGAGCACTGTGCTCACTTAGCAACATGCATGTGGATATTAGCACAGGGAGTGCCAGTACATGAGCTATTTATTTTCTCTCTTCTTTCAGGTCATTCCCACCTGGGTCAAGGCTCAATGGAATCACCCAGCCTAGGGATGTCCAGATTGCCAACTGTACCTAAGACAAGGGGATAACCTTTCCTCTTGGCTGACACTTTAAATTGAGGAAGAAGAGCATCCTCAAGGAAGAGTTCTTAGGGATTTTGCTAATATCAGGGTCAAAAGGAGAAGGAAGTTTGGCACAGTTGGTAGAGCCTGCAACTCTTGATCTCAGGGTTGTAAGTTTGAACCCCACGTTGGGTGTAGAGATTAGTTAAAAATAAAATCTTAAAAAAAAGGAGAAGGAAGTTTTGTTGAGCTTCATCTTTGAGAAGAAAACTAGAAGACAGAGGTGCAAGGATGTTCCAGTGACTCTGAAATGAAATGTGGATGGGTAAAGTATAAAATATTTCCACAGCTCTGTGACTAACAACACCAAGTTTGCTATTTCTGCTTCCTGGTGGTAATTAGCAGTCAAACAACTTGTGTGTTTTGGGTCATTAAATATGATCATGGGTAGGGAGAGCAACCGGCCTTGGAACAACATGAGTGGTGGGGTTGTAGGGTTGTTGAGCACAATGGTCAAGAAAGAATTGTTGAATGGAAAAAAGACAGTTTCTTCAACAAATGGTGTTGGGTAAATTGGACAGCCACATGCAAAAGAATGAAACTGGACCATTTCCTTACACTACACACAAAAATAGACTCAAAATGGATGAGTGAGACAGGAATCTATCAAAATCCTTGAGAACACAGGCAGCAACCTCTTCAACCTCAGCTGCAGCAACTTCTTCCTAGAAACATTGCCAAAGGCAAGGGAAGCAAAGGCAAAAATGACTATTGGGACTTCATCAAGATAAAAAGCTTTTGCACAGCAAAGGAAACAGCCAACAAAACCAAAAGACAACCGATAGAATGGGAGAAGATATTTGCAAATGACATATCAGATAAAAGGCTAGTATCCAAAATCTATAAAGAACTTATCAAACTCAACAGCCAAAGAACAAATAATCCAATCAAGAAATGGGCAGAAGACATGAACAGACATTTCTGCAAAGAAGACATCCAAATGGCCAACAGACACATGAAAAAGTGCTCAACATCGCTCAGCGTCAGGGAAATCGAAATCAAAACCACAATGAGATACCACCTCACACCAGTCAGAATGGCTAAAATTAACAAGTCAGGAAAAGACAGATGTTGGCGGGGATGAGGAGAAAGGGGAACCCTCCTACACTGTTGGTGGGAATGCAAGCTGGTGCAGCCACTCTGGAAAACAGTATGGAGGTTCCTCAAAAAGTTGAAAATAGTGCTACTCTATAATCCAGCAATTGAACTACTGGGTATTTACCCCAAAGATACAAATGTAGCGATCTGAAGGGGCAAGTGCACCCCCAATGTTTATAGCAGCAATGTCCACAATAGCCAAAC
>NW_028058781.1:0-8516 GCF_054177405.1 Leptonychotes weddellii
AACATAATACCCTCCAGTTCCATCCACGTCGTTGCAAATGGCAAGATCTCATTCCTTTTGATGGCTGCATAATATTCCATTGTATATATATACCACCTCTTCTTTATCCATTCATCTGTCGATGGACATCTTGGCTCTTTCCACAGTTTGGCTATTGTGGACATTGCTGCTATAAACATCGGGGTGCACGTACCCCTTCAGATCCCTACATTTGTATCTTTGGGGTAAATACCCAGTAGTGCAATTGCTGGATCGTATGGTAGCTCTATTTTCAACTTTTTGAGGAACCTCCATACAGTTTTCCAGAGTGGTTGCACCACTTGCATTCCCACCAACAGTTTAGGAGGGTTCCCCTTTCTCTGCATCCCTGCCAACATCTGTCGTTTCCTGACTTGTTAATTTTAGCCATTCTGACTGGTGTCAGGTGATATCTCATTGAGGTTTTGATTTGATTTCCCTGATGCCGAGCGATGTTGAGCACTTTTTCATGTGTCTGTTGGGCATTTGGATGTCTTCTTTGGAAAAATGTCTGTTCATGTCTTCTGTCCATTTCTTGATTGGATTGTTTGTTCTTTGGGTGTTGAGTTTGATAAGTTCTTTATAGATTTTGGATATTAACCCTTTATCTGATATGTCATTTGCAAATATCTGCTCCCATTCTGTCAGTTGTCTTTAGTCAATACTATTCTATCCAGCAAGGCTATCATTCAGAATAGAAGGAGAAATAGGCTCGCAGACAAACAAGAACTAAAGGAGTTCATGACCATAAAACCAGCCCTGCAAGAAATATTAAAGGGGACTATGAGTGGAAAGGAGAGATCAAAAGTAGGAATATAAAGGTAGGAAGCACAAAAATAATAAAAATGAGCATTTCTGTAAAAAATCAGTCAAGGAACTCACAAGATGAAAGGATGTAAAATATGATAACATATACCTAAAATGTGGGGAGGAGAGGAGTAAACAGTGGGTTCAAACTTAAATGACCATCAACTTAATATAGACTGCTATTTGTAGAAGAGGTTATATACAAACCTAATGGTAACCACAAATCAAAAACCACTAATAAATATGGAAAGAAATCCAAATATATCACTAAAGAAAATCAACAAACCATGAAAAAGGGAAAGGCAAGAAAGAATAAGAGAAACTCTTCAGAAATAACCACAATACAAGTAACAAAATGGCACTAAATGCATATCTTTTAGTAATTACTCTGAATGTAAATGCACTAAATGCTCCAATCAAAAGACATAGGGTGAGAGAATGGATAAAAAAAACAAGACCCATCTACATACTGCCTACAAGAGACCCATTTTAGATCTAAAGACACCTGCAGATAGAAAGTGAGAGGATGGAGAAACATTTATTGTGTAAATGGATATCAAAAGGAAGCTGGAGTAGCAATACATATATCAGGCAAAGCAGAATTTAAAACAAAAACAAGAGACAAAAGGGGTGCCTGGGTGGCTCAGTCGTAAAGCATCCACCTTCGGCTCAGTTCATGATCTCAGGGTCCTGGGATTGAGCTCTGCATCGGGCTCCCTGCTCAGTGGGAAGCCTGCTTCTCCCTCTCCCACTCCCTCTGCTTGTGTTCCCTCTCTCACTGTGTCTTTCTCTGTCAAATAATAAAATCTTAAAAAAAAAAACCAAGAGACAAAGAAGGACACTATATAATAATAAAGGGGACAACCTAACAAGAAGATATAACAATTGTAAATATTTATGCACCCAACATGGGAGCACCCAAATACATAAAACATTTAATAACAAAGATGAAGGAACTAATCGATAATAATAAAATAATAGTAGGGGACTTTAGCAATTCACTTACATCAATGGGCAGATCATCTAAAGAGAAAATCAGCAAGGAACAATTGCTTTGAATGACACACTTGACCAGATGGATTTAACAGACATAGTCAGAACATTCCATCCTAAAACAGTAGAATACACATTCCTTTCAAGAGCACATGGAATATTCTCCAGAATAGATCACATATTAGCCCACAAAACAATCCTCAACAAATTCAAGAAGATCAAAACCATACCATGCATCTTTTCTGACCGTAATGCTATGAAACTAGAATCAAACACAAGAAAAACCTGGAAAGACCACAAATACATGGAAGTTAAATAACATACTACTAAACAATGAATGGGTCAACCAGGAAATCAAAGAAGAAATAAAAAAGTACATGGAAACAAATGAAAATGAAAACACAACAGTCCAAAACTTCTGGGATGAAGCAAAAGCAGTTCTAAGAGGGAAGTTTACAGCAATACAGGTCTACCTCAATAAGCAAGAAAAATATCAAACAAACAACCTGACCTTACCCTTAAAGGAGTTAGAAAAAGAACAACAAATAAACCTAAATTCAGGAGAAGGAAGGAAATAATGAAGATTAGAGTAGAAATAAATTATATAGAAACTAAAAAGAGCTGATTCTATGAAAAATCAATAAAAATTATAAACCTCTAGCCAGACTTATCAAGAAAAAAATATAAAGGACTCAAATAAAATCACAAATGAGAGAGAAGAAATATCAACTAACACCATAGAAATATAAATAATCATAAGTGAATATTATGAAAAACTATATACCAACAAATTAGACAACCTTGAAGAAATGGATAAATTCCTAGAAACATACAAACCACCAAACCTGGAACAGGAACAAATAGAAAATTTGAACAGACCAATAGCTAGCAAAGAAATTGAGTCAGTAATTAAAAAAATAAATAAAAAATAAAACAAAACTCCCAACAAACAAAAGTCCAGGGCCAGATGGCTGTATATATGAATTCTACCAAACATTTAAAGAAGAGTTAATACCTATTCCAAAAGAAAAGAAAACTTCCAAATTTATTCTGAAGCCAGCATTATCCTGATACCAAAAACATAAAGACACCACTAAAAAAGAGAAATACTGGCCAATATCCATGATGAACATAGATGCAAAAACTCTCCACAAAATACTAGCAAACCAAATTCACAATACATGAAAAAAAAAATCTTTCACCAGGATTAAGTGAGATTTATTCCTGAGTTGCAAGAGTAATTGATTATTTGCAGATCAATCAACGTGATACATCTTGTCAATAAGAGAAAGGATAACCATATGATCATTTCAATAGATGCAGAAAAAGTACAGCATCCATTCAAGATAAAAAAAAAACCAAAACCCTCAACAAAGTAGGGTTAGAGGGAGCATAAACCAACATAATAAGCGCCATATATGAAACATCCACAGCCAACATCATCCTTCATGGGGAAAAACTGAGAGCTTTTCCTTTATGATCAGGAACAACATAAGGATGTCCACTCTGACCACTTTTATTCAATATAATATTATGAGTCCTAACTATAGCAGACAACAAAAATAAATAAAAGGCATCCAAATCGGTAAGGACAAATAAGACTTTCACTATGTGCAGATGACATAATTCTATATATAGAAAACCAAAAATACTGCACCAAAAAACTACTAGAACTAACAAATTCAGTAAAGTTGAAGGATACAAAAATCGATGTACAGAAATCTGTTGCACTTTTTTACACCAATAATGAAGCAGCAGAAAGAGAAACCAAGGAATAAGTCCCATTTACAATTGCACCCAAAACCATAAGATACCTAGGAATAAACCTAACCTAAAGATGAAAGACTTGTATTATGAAAACTATAAAACACTGATGAAAGAATTGGAGAGGACACAAATAGAAAGATATTCCATGCTCATGGATTGGAAGAACAAACATTGTTACAATTTCTATACTACCCAAGGCAATCCACACATTTAATGCAATCCCTATCAAAATACCAGCAGCATTTTTCACAGAACTAGAACAAAGAATCCTAAAATTTTTATGGAACCACAAAAGACACAAAATAGCCAAAGCAACCTTGAAAAAGGAAAGTAAAGCTGGAGGCATCACAATTCCAGATTTCAAGTTATATTACAAAGCTGTAGTAATTGAAACATTAAGGTACTGGCACAAAGATAGACACATAGATCAACAGAACAGAATAGAAAACCCAGAAATAAACCCACAGTTACATAGTCAAATAATCTTCAAGAAGGCAGGAAAGAATATCCAATGGGGAAAAGACAGTGTCTTCAACAAATGGGTTGGGGAAACTGGACAACATGCAGAAGAATGAAACTAGACCACTTTCTTACACCATCCTCCCAAATAAATTCACAATGGAATAAAGACCTAAATGTGAGACCTGAAACCATCAAAATCCTAGAAAAGAACACAGGCAGTAATTTCTTTGGCATTGGTCATAAAAACTTCTTTCTAGATATGTCTCCTGAGGCAAGGGAAACAAAAGCAAAAATAAACTATTCAGGCTACATCAATATAAAAGGCCTCTGCATAACAAAGGAAACAATCAACAAAACTAAAAGACAACTTTTGGAATGGAAGAAATTTTCAAATGACATATCTGATAAAATATATAAAGAACTTACAAAATTTAGTACCCCCCAAATAAATAATCCAAATAAAATATGGGCAGAAGACATGAACAAACATTATTCCAAAGACATATAGCTGGTCAACAGACACATGACAAGGTGCACATCATCACTTACCATCAGGGAAATGCAAATCAAAACTACAATGAGATATCACCTCACACCTGTCAGAATGGTTAAAAACAACAATGCAAGAAACAATAGGTGTTGGTGAGAATGTGGAGGAAAAGGAACTTCTTTCACTGTTGGTAGGAATGCAAACTGGTGCAGCCACTCTGGAAACCATATGGAGGTTCCTCAGAAAGTTAAAAAGAGAACCAGTTTATGACCCAGAAGTTGTACTACTGGATATTTACCCAAAGAATACAAGAACAGTAATTCAAAGGGATACATTCACCCCTATGTTTATAGCAGCATTATTTACTATAGTCAGGATATGGAAGCAGCCTGTGTCCATCAATTGATGAATGTATAAAGAAAAAGTGATACACACACACACAGATATGTCATTCAACCATAAAAAAAGAATGAAATCTTGCCTTTTGCCACAACATGGATGGAGCTAGAGAGTATTATACTAAGTGAAATAAGTCAGAGAAAGACAAATACCATCTGACTTCACTCATATGTAGAATTTAAGAAACAAAACAAACAAGCAAGTGGAAAAAAATGAGAGAGAAGGAAATCAAGAAACAGACTCTTTAAAAAAAAGATTTAAGATTTTATTTATTTATTTGAGAGAGAGAGAGAGAGAGCATGAGCAGTGGAGGGGGCAGAGGGAGAGGAGAAGCAGACTCCCTGCTGAGGAGGGAGCCTGATGCTGGGCTCCATCCCAGGACCCTGAGATCATGACCCGGGTTGAAGGCAGATGCTTATCTGAATGAGCCACCAGGCACAACAAGAAACAGACTCTTAATTATAGAGGATAAACTGATGGTTACCAGAGGGGTGGTGGGTGTGGGGATGGACTAAATAGGTGATTGGGATTGAGGAGTGAACTTGTGGTGATAGGCACAGGGTGATGTATGGAAGTGTTGAATTACTATATTCTACACCTGAGACTAATATAACACTGTATGTTAAGTAACTGGAATTAAAATAAAAACTTAAAAATCTCTGGGCCAGCAGAAATCTCAGAATTGGCTTTTGGACCAGAGCCCATCTTCTCTCCAGGTTGCTGGCCTCCTGAATAACACATATTTTTCTCAGGTCATGATCATGGAGTCCCAGGATCGAGTCCCACATCAGGCTCCCTGCTCAGCAGGGAGTTTGCTTCTCCCTCTGACCCTCCCCCCTCTCATGCTCTCTCGCTCTCATTCTCTCTCTCAAATAAATAAAATCTTTAAAAAAATATGAAGACTCTGTTGTTCAATTTCCACATATTGTGTTATTTCTCCAATTTTTTCAGTTATTGATTTTTAATTGTGGTCAGAGACAATATTTAGTGTGATTTCATTCCTTTTACATTTAATTAGCCTTGTTCATAGACTAACATATGGTCTACTCTACAGACTGCTTCATATGTGCTTTTAAGAAAAATGTGTACTTTGCTATTATTAGGTGGAGCATTCTGTAGATGTCTATTTGGTCTAGTTTCACGGTGTTGTTCAAGTCTTTCATTTCTTTGTTGATCTTCTCTCTAGTTTATCCATTATTGAAAGTAAACTACTGAACTCTCTGACTATTCTTATTGAATTTTCTAGTATCCTTTCAATTTGGTCACGTTACCCTCCATGTGTTTTGTGGCTCTCTTTTTAGGTGCATATATACTTAAATTGTTAGGTCTCCTTGACAAACAATTTTAATTATTATAAAATATCTCTGGTGAAATTTTTTTTGTCTTAAAATCTGTTTTTACTGGTTATTAATAGCCACTCCAGCTTTATTTGATTTAGATAGGTCTAGGTATAGATTTCTTTGAATTTATTTTATTGGGGTTTCACTGAGCTTCTTGGATGTTTTTCATTACATGTGGGAAATTTTTCATTAATATTTTCCCCCCATTTTTTTAATTAAAATTCAATTACTTAACATATAATGTATTATTGGTTTCAGAGGTAGAGGTCAATGATTCATCAGTCTTATATAATACCCAGTGCTCATTATGTCACGTGCCCTCCTTAATGTCTATCACCCACTTACCCTATTCACCACTTCCCTCCCCTCCAAAAACCCTCAGTTTGTTTCCTATGATTAAGAGTCTCTCATGGTTTTTTCCCTCTCTCATGATTTCCCATTCAGTTTCCCCTCCCTTCCCCTATATTTCTCTGTGCTGTTTCTTGTATTACACATATGAGTGAAACCATATGATAATTGTCTTTCTCTGATTGACTTATTTCACTCAGCATAATACCCTCCAGTTCCAACCACTTCTATGTAAATGATAAGTATCCATTCTTTCTGTTGGCTGAGTAATATATATATATATATATATATATATATACCATATCTTCTTTATCCATTCATCTGTCGATGGACATCTGGGCTCTTCCTGAGTTTGGATAATGTGGACATTGCTGCTATGAACATTGAGGTACAGGTGCCCCTTTGGATCACTACATTTTTATCTTTGGGGTAAATACCCAGTAGTGTAATTGCTGGGTCATAGGGTAGCTCTATTTTCAACTTTTTGAGGAACCTCCATACTGTTTTCCAGAGTGGCTGCACCAGCTTGCATTCCCACCAACAGTGTAGGAGGGTTCCCCTTTTTATGCACCCTTGCCAACATCTGTTGTTTCCTGAGTTGTTAATTTTAGCCATTCTAACTGGTGTGAGGTGGTATCTCATTGTGGTCTTGATTTGTATTTCCCTGATGCTGGGTGATATTGGGCACTTTTCATGGGTCTGTTGGCCATTCGTATGTCTTCTTTGCAGAAAAGTCTGTTCATGTCTTCTGCCCATTTCTTGATTGGATTATTCTCTGGGTGTTGAGTTGATAAGTTCTTTATAGATTTTAGATACTAGCCCTTTATCTGATATGTCATTTGTGAATATGTTCTCCCATTCTGTCAGTTGTCTTCGTTTTATTCGACTGCTTCCTATGCTCTGCAAAAGCTTTTTATCTTGGTGAAGTCCCAATAGTTCATTTTTGCCTTTGTTTCCCTTGCCTTTGCAGACGTGTCTAGCAAGAAGTTGCTGTGGCCGAGGTCACAGAGGTTGCTGCCTGTGTTCTCTAGGATTTTGATAGATTCCTGTCTCACATTTAGGTCTTCCATCCATTTTGAGTTTATCATTGTGTATGGTGCAAGGAAATGGTCCAGTTTCATCTGCATGTGGCTGCCTAATTTTCCCAACACCATTTGTTGAAGAGACTGTCTTTTTTTTCCATTGGATAGTCTTTCCTGCTTTGCCGAAGATTAGTTGACCAGAGTTGAGGATCCATTTCTGGGCTCTCTATCCTGTTCCATTGGCCTATGTGTCTGTTTTTGTGCCAGTACCATGCTGTCTTGGTGATCACGGCTTTGTAATATAGCTTGAAATCAGGCAATGTGATGCCCCCAACTTTGTTTTTCTTTTTCAACATTTCCTTGGCGATTTGGGGTCTTTTATGATTCCATACAAATTTTAAGATTGTTTGTTCCAGGACTTCCAGTTCCATCATTGGAGTTTTGATCAGGATGGCATTGAAGGTATAGATTGCTCTGGGTAGCATAGACGTTTTAACAATGTTTACCCTCCTGATCCATGAGCATGGAATATTTTTCCATCTTTTTGTGTCTTCTTCAATTTCTTTCATGAGTGTTCTGTAGTTCCTAGAGTATAGATCCTTTACCTCTTTGGTTAGATTTATTCTGAGGTATCTTATGGGTTTTGGTGCTATTGTAAATGGAATTGATTCTCTAATTTCTCTTTCTATAGTTACATTGTTAGTGTATAAGAAAGCCACTGATTTCTGTGCATTGATTTTGTATCCTGCCACATTACTGAATTGCTGTATGAGTTCTAGTAATTTGGGGGTGGAGTCTTTTGGGTTTTCCACATAAAGTATCATGTCATCTGTGAAAAGAGAGAGTTTGACTTCTTCTTTGCCAATTTGA
>NW_028058782.1:0-397 GCF_054177405.1 Leptonychotes weddellii
TGACTATCCATGTACAGAGAGATGAAACTGGACCCTTACCTCACACCACATATAAACATTAACTCAAAATAAATTAAAGGCTTAAATGGAAGAGGTAAAACTATAAACTCTAGAAGAAATAAATGGGGATAAATCTTCATAAGCTTGGATCTAGCAATGCTTTTAGATCTGACACCAAAGCATAAGAAAGGAAAGAAGAAAATAGATAAAATAATATCCTCAAAATTAAAAATCTGTTCTGGGTGCCTGGGTGGCTCAGTTGGTTAAGCGTCCGACTCTTAATTTTGGCTCAGATCATGATCTCAGGGTCATGAGATCGAGCCCACGTCAGGCTCCACACTGAGTGTGGGGCCTGCTTAAGATTCTCTCTCCTTCTCCCTCTGCCCCTGACCACTCG
>NW_028058783.1:0-397 GCF_054177405.1 Leptonychotes weddellii
TTTTTTTTTTTTAAAGATTTTATTTATTTATTTGAGAGAGAGAGAATGAGAGACAGAGAGCCCGAGAGGGAGGAGGGTTAGAGGGAGAAGCAGGCTCCTCGCCGAGCAGGGAGCCCGATGCGGGACTCGATCCCGGGACTCCGGGATCATGACCTGAGCCGAAGGCAGTTGCTTAACCAACTGAGCCACCCAGGCGCCCTCAGCTGCTAATTTAATATAATCTTAACCTGTCAGTCAAGATCCTCTGTGATCACTCCCAAATATGAAGAACGACTTTCAGATGTGAACAAGAATACCCGTGTAAGCTGAGGGCGGCAGCAAGTGATAAGAGGGTTGGCACTGGGGCTCTGAAAAATTCTCTTTCTGCAGACAGGCCTTTGAGAGATGAGGGTTTCCC
>NW_028058784.1:0-397 GCF_054177405.1 Leptonychotes weddellii
AGTAAGATCTTTAAAAAAAATAAATAAAAATAAAACCAATCAAAAAAAAAACACCGGCCCTACAACAAAAAACACTAAAAGAAAGATGAAACTAAAGGCAAATGTCCCCAAATTATCCTGATGTATCTAATGTGAACCAGATTTAAGGTGGCTGACTGCATTCAATTATGAAAGAATGAACTGAAATGCTGAAACCAGAGAGAGGTTTTATTTTTTTATTTTTAAAGATTTTATTTATTCATTTCAGACAGAACGCAAGAGAGTGAGTTTGGGGGGGAGGGGCAGAGGGAGAAGCAGGCCCCCCACCAAGCAGGGAGCCCGGGAGATCACGACCAGATCAGAGGCAGACGCCCAGCCCAACCGACTGAGCCACCCAGGTGCCCCAGATCGAGAGGTT
>NW_028058785.1:0-397 GCF_054177405.1 Leptonychotes weddellii
TATTATCCTACGTAAGTCTTGATCAGTCCTTTAAGGCTTTAAAAGAAATTATTTTAAAGAATGTTAAGTTTCATAGCAGAATTGAGGGGATGGTATAGAGATTTCCCGTGGATTCCCTACCCCACACGTGCATGGCTTCCCCCATGGTCAACATCCCCCTAGAATGGTACATGTGTTCTAATTGACGAACCCATATTGATACATTGTAATTAAACTACAAGATGACATTAGTGTTCACTCCTGGTGTTGGCTATTCTGTGGATTTGGACGAAGGCAGAATGACTTATATCCCTCATCATGATATTATACAGAGTATTTTCCCTACCCTGAAAATCCTCTGTGCCCCACTTACTCATCCCCACCTGACCCCGGCAACCACTGATCCTCTTGCTGTCTC
>NW_028058786.1:0-397 GCF_054177405.1 Leptonychotes weddellii
TTCTTTCAGACCCCCAGAAGCACCCCAGAAAGCTGCGCTCCCCTTCTCCCTGCTTCCCCGCCAGGCCATTGCCACACCCTGACAACCCCCTCCCCACACAGCTCAGTGGGCCTGTCCCTACATTGTCCCCGTTTCTAGGAGGTGGAAGTCAGGCTCCTGACAGGCATTCAAAGCTCTTCACCATCTTCTTAATTTTAACTTCTAATTCCTGCTTTCTCCCTGTGGCGGCCCCTCCCAAGCTCAGCACATACCCTCCTCTGACCATCGGGTTCCCCTAGCACCCTCAGGGGGCAGTGGGCCTGGGCCTTCACTGCCCTGGAATCAGGCCGTTGGTACCCAGGCCTCAGCTCACATTTCTCCAAGTGTTTCTCCCACCACCGGCATTGGACTCTCCTGG
>NW_028058787.1:0-397 GCF_054177405.1 Leptonychotes weddellii
GGGCGCCTGGGTGGCTCAGTCGGTTAAGCGACTGCCTTCGGCTCAGGTCATGATCCTGGAGTCCCGGGATCGAGTCCCGCATCGGGCTCCCTGCTCGGCAGGGAGTCTGCTTCTCCCTCTGATCCTCCTCCCTCTCATGCTGTCTCTCACTCTCTCTCTCTCTCAAATAAATAAATAAAATCTTTAAAAAAAAAAAAAAAGAAAAATTCAGGTCTTTTTCTTGGAAAGTATAATAGTTATTTTAAGTTTTTACATATGTCTTAAACATTGTTCATGTATAAAACTTTGCCACCATTTTTTATTAGGTGACTATCTTTTTCTATGTGTCACGAACAAACGGAGTATTGTCCCCCAATCCCATTTTATCCATAAAATCGATGTGTTTTTTTTATCGTAC
>NW_028058788.1:0-397 GCF_054177405.1 Leptonychotes weddellii
TTTCTCTGACTGATTTGTTTCGCTTCCCATAATATACTCTAGCTCCATCTACATTGTTGCAAAGGGCAGGATTTCATTCTTTTTGATGGCTGGGTAATATTCCATTGTGTATATACATATACCACTTCTTCTTTATCCATTCATCAGTTGATGGACATTTGGCCTCTTTCTATAATTTGGCTATTGTTGATAATGCCACTATAAACATGAGGATACATGTGCCCTTGTGAATCAGTATTTTTGGTATCTTTTGGGTAAATACCTACTAGTACAATTGCTGGGTCATAGGGTAGTTCTCTTTTAACTTTTTGAGGAACCTCAAAAATACTGTTTCCCAGAGTGGCTGTACCAGGTTGCATTCCCACCAACAGTGTAAGAGGGTTCCCCTTTCCCTGCA
>NW_028058789.1:0-397 GCF_054177405.1 Leptonychotes weddellii
CTTTTCTTATAGAGGAGAATTTTTCTTTGTCTCTAACCTTGCATTAAACAAGCACACACACACAAAAGAACACATTTATATTTCTCTCACCAGTTATGTTCTTACCATGCCATTTTCTAATAAGATAATCATGGTGCAACACATAGAAAAATGGGTGTCAAGAGTTGCATTGTTGGCTTAGCTTGCTGAAGGTCAAAGCGTGGTAACTCTGTGGAGGAAAGCCCTTTAGTGGGAGCACATAACTGCATCAGGAGCGAAGAAGATAATATTAGCTTCCCTCCCTGAGCTTTTGTGATTGTTCTCCTGTGTTAGAAGGGGATAATCAGTAGAGGACATCTCTGAGGAAGTTAAATCAGCTTTGGCTTGGTTCATTTGTATCAGCTTTCAGAATGAGATG
>NW_028058790.1:0-397 GCF_054177405.1 Leptonychotes weddellii
TTAGCACAGTGCCTGATATATGAGAAGTGCTTGGTAATTCTAGCTCTTGCTGTTAACCAACTGACAGCAGATACTCTGCCCTGAGTGTGCCAGTTGTCTTCAGCATCCCATTTGGCTACTGCAGATGACTCCTCTCCTAGCCTACCCCAGGAACCAGCCTGCCTACAGGCCCGCTTTCGCTCTTGCCCTCCTTTTCCACCGCCCGCCCGCACTGGTCTTCTATTCCTCTGTCCCCGTTTCTCAGCCTCCTCTTGTAAGTGGCTCTGTGTGTGTCCTCTTTTCTCTTTCTTGCCTGCTCCATCCCTCCCCGGGCCTCCCTTGTGTACCCGTTCCTTACTCCTCTCCCGCTCCCCCCTCCTCTCTGCCCTTCTCTCCCTCTCTGCCTCTCCTTTTCTTC
>NW_028058791.1:0-397 GCF_054177405.1 Leptonychotes weddellii
TGGTGGGGAGGAGAGAAATCCAGCAGGTGCAGGGCGGTGGGGCTCTTGGAAGGCAAAAGGGAAGGATGGAAGGTGAGGTCTCAGAGAGCACAGGCCCCAGACTCGAGCCACTGCGCTCGAGGGGGGGTGGGCAAGGAGCCCCCCACGTTACAGCTGCCACGGGTCGCTCTTCTAAATGCCCGTTCTTCGCCCTGGCCACACGTGGATCCACCAGGGGAGCTGCAAACACTGCTGGGGCCCAGGCCTGGGCCCCAGACGTTCCCACGGCCCTGGTCAGGGGAGGCAGGGTGCTGAGCTTGACGGCGTCCAGGGGATTCCCACAGGCACCAGGCTGAGGGGCACTGCTCTGTACGCTTCGTGGGGCCGGTCCCAGGACCATTGCATTGAATTCTCGCGT
>NW_028058792.1:0-8513 GCF_054177405.1 Leptonychotes weddellii
TCTTAGCAAGATGTAATAGGTCTGGGTAAGACCAGAGTTTCCATTACCACAAATAGCTTAAATCACAAAGCTTATATTTGTAAGCCATCAGAATGCTGTGGAGGGAAAGAAGTCCTATCTGGCTAAAATTCCACAGATGGGACCATCATTCAGACATGAGCTAACAATAGGCAGCTCATTTCCTTTGATGTTTGGTGATTCTGAGGATGGACTTAAGACACAGTTTTGACCCAAGCGAAGGGCCTCTACAAGAGGGGGAAGAGAAACCCAGCAAGGCTTTAAGCAGCTGCACAGAGAGGAAGTAACAATACTGGATATTTGAAGGGCCCCAACTGAAGGCTGAGTTTGTGAAGAATGTGCTGAAGTCAAGCAACGTCCTGGGGAGGGTCTGAAAATAAAAGATGTAAAAGATGAAAGCCGTGGAGGGAATGGTGAATTGACACTGTATGCCCGTAATCACTTTTCTCCTTGAGACACTTTCTGATGTTGGATAATATCTGGTGGCTGAGGAAGCTGAGGATCTAGGCTTGGCATCTGGCAGAATGTTGCTTTTCAAGGCAGAGATTTAGACAGTCATATTACTGACTACGTGTGACGTTTGAAGAGTCCCAGTCTCAGTAAGTTACAGAAGTAAGGTACAAACTATGACTCAATAGGAGGTGCCATAAACATTTTTAAAAATTGTAAGTTTTTGAAATATATACGGTCAGAAACTAAAGGGACATGTATAGATCAGGGTGGAAGGAATATAATGTTGGATCGACCTAAATGTATTGATATCAGTGCATTAAGCAGAGATTCTGAATTCAGTGTGTTAGTTGAAACACTGAGAATGGCTTTAACAGTTTGCTTGGTTGATCTACACCAAATTAAATTGAAATTTCAGATCTTCCTTGGTGTATTATAAAGGCAAGTATGCAAAAGCTCTTGAAGATTGGAATCCTAGAGTAGATTTATCATTTAAGACCTTCTCAACCATCCCCTTAGTATGTCCCTGGGAGAGTCTAGAGGATACTGTCATTATAGAGCCTTTCAGAAAAACCTTGTTGTGGGGAGTCCTGGAGTCCTAGATGTCTCTAGACGCTGTTCTCTGTAGGCTAAAAATACAATCAGAATGCCATTGAATGGGACTCTCTGAATTCAGTGTGGATGGTGTTCACCTCGCATGGCAGAAACCAACTGGTGACATTTAATCACCAGAGCAAAGGTCAGTGTGGTTACTCTAATGGGCATCACAGTCAATGCAGTAATTAAAATCATTTGACCTGCAGAGATTTTTGCCATTGGCTAATTGATCATGGTCTCCCTAGATCTAAAATTGATGGCAGCCTACAAAAATCTTACTTGATTTATGTATTTAAAAGAGTTCTAAATCTGGTTAATGTTAATAGAAGTCTGACTTGAATTACCAAAATAGAGTTATAATCCCTCAACCAATTCCCATACTTGATTCAGTTCACAGACTCAGAACTCCCGGAACGTACGGGACACCTGGGCCCTTTGAGGAAGGACTCTGCTACTCTGCCAAAACCACATTATAAATCTTCCTCCTTCTTCAAAGAACTTGTGGCCATTTTTCAGAGTGACTATGAATTTGGGAAGGGGAATAAACAAACTTTTCATGGATTATTGGGTACTGGCTCCAATTCCTAAAGACACCAAACACTACCCTGGCCCATAGGTGGTGTATGGGCTTATGGAAGTTAGGTGATCAATGGAGGTGTAGCTCAAGTCCATCTCATAGTGGGTCAAGTGCGTCCATAAACCCACCCTATTTTTTCCCAAGTCCAGTTCTGCAATTCTTAGTTGGAATAGGTATACTTAACAACTGGCAGAATCCTCACATGAGTACTTTGACCCATGGAGTAGGTGTATGTCATGATACTTCAGCAGACAATGCTCACAGCAGGTGAGGGATGGGTGTCCAGCCAGTCAGGGGAATCGGGGAGAGAAGCCAACAGCATCCACTACTGCAGAGATCACTGAGGCTGGGTAAGGGAGCGGACCCTGACATTTTAAATTTTTACTTAAATTTAGTTTTCATTTTATTTACTTTAAATGTTCATATTATTCCTTCTCATGTTTGAATTTTATGTCCATATGATATTATATAAAAAGTTTAAACAATTCAAAGAAGAGAAACCAAATTCTCCTTTGATTTTGCTCTTAAAAAGCAAATACAGTAATGGTTTAAAAACATCTTTTTAACAATTCCTATAGTTAAAATTGAGGACACCCACCTTGCAGCCCAAAATGGAAGCCTCCCTCTTCGGAAAATGTGGGAGTAACTGATACCTGTTGGTATCAGTATAATTTCCTAGATTTATGCAAATTCTCATTTCTCCATGTTTCTGTTGACATTTGCATTGTGGCATGAGAGCCAAAAGGCCTTTGCAGACATAAAATAGAGGCATCATATTAGTGCCGGGGAATGTAGAAACTATTTGGCCCAACTGCCTTATCTTAGAGATTATGTTGAGGACACAGAGGGAGGAAGATGACCTGGCTGAGGTGGCAGATATTTAGAAGAACAAGGATTCACAGCCACTACATTCCAGTGCCCTATTAACATACTTCCCAAATATTTGATGAAAAAGGTTTGTTTAGTTTTATTTTTCTGAAAATCCATAAAAGCCTTACATATCAGGGGAGACAGAAATAAAACTAGAAGAGGCTCATTTTGTTGTGTATCAATATTCACTATTAAGTATAAAAAATATGGAATGATTTAATTTCTAAATTTGTCCTTAGAGTAGGTTTTTATTCCAGAGAAGGGGAAAGAAGAGTGTGGGGAGTTTTAAGACAGGAATTAAAGATTCCCATTGTTGGATGTCAAAAGAGGGGGGCAAGATAGGTGCTTAATTTGAGTCAGAGACAGCTAGTAAGCACTGACTATCATGTAAACAAGTGGTCAGTCCCCAGGACATCAAATAAAGTGAGCGAGAACTTAACCAATAACAAAAGTCTAATAATAACCAAACATAGAAATGTGTTAAACATACTATGTGGCAACATGTATAAAAGTGAATAATATTTTTATAATTTGCTTGCATATATGCAAAATATTTTTGGAAGACTACAGAGGAGTTGATCATGAATTACCTCTTGACAGGGAATCAATTGGTTGGGAATAAGGAAAGAATGAAGAATTTCCAGTATCTATTCTTCTTATAGTCTTCAATTTTGAACCATTTAAATATGTTGTTTACTCTAATTTTGAATATTATGGAGAAGTATGATGGATATTACGAATATTATGGACTAACGGTAGAGTTCCAAATTTAAAAGAAAATGACAGTAATAAATAATATTTAATAATAGCTCACATTTGTTAAACACATATATATACCAGGCATTTTTACATGCATCACCTCATTCAATCCTTAACATCAATTCCATTTCTCAGATTTTGGGAAACTGAAGTTTGATGAGGTTTTGTTTTTAACTTTTCTATAGGTTTGATCCTGTGTGAAAGAGAGATAGAGCACTAAGCGTTTACCTTCAATATGAGACTAAGAAATTATTTAAATATCCAGATAAACGTTGCTATACCAATTAGTATTATAATTTCCCCACGTGTTTCTTGGTAAACTGGAAACTTGGTAAACTGGAAACTGCATATTAGTAAATTTACATTTTAGAATTGGACTGAAATTGACTTTCAAATAAAAACATTCTGCAGTAACTAAGGCATCAAAAGACTGAACTGTGGATCCAGAATCATGTTGACTGCAATTGCAGAGTATGAATATTTTCTCCTGGAGCCATAAAGTTACCCACAGCTGTGGACCTAGAATCACTTCACCCTTGGTGTCTTCCCTGTCTGCCACTGCAAAAACCTTGGAAGCAGAGGGTTGGATGGTGGCACATTGAAAGCCATGTGGAAAGCATTTCCTCACTGACTATTAAGTCTGAGTGTGAGTTTAAGTTCACCCTTTTAAAAGTCTTTATATCATTTAAGATTGTCCAGCATTATACTTTGCACACAGATATCCCCATACAAATTCTACACATAATTCTAACATTTTATCTTTGTAAGAGAAGCAAACCAACAAACTATGCTTGATCAAACTGGACTCTACATAGTGTTATATTTCTAGAATCCTGCTTTATGTTTTGTTGAGTGTCTGAAAGAACAAATATCTGCTCTTCAAAGGTTGTAAATAATTCCCAAAATATCAAAATGTATATTCTCTTCACACACATCCTGTACTTATGACTCTCTGAGTGCTTCATATTTTTGTGCTAGATATTAGTAAATTTATCTCAATTATTCCACACAGCTTTGAAAAGAAGCTCTCATATTTATGAGTTTTATCATTTTAATTTCCTGATCCTCAACCTATAATTTCAGAATAGATCCCCTTACTCTAGACTAATTACTATTTTAGTAAAAAAAAAAATTTCCTTAATTGACTGTCTTTTTGCATATTCAGATCATATTTGCCTCAATAACAGCATTTATCCTATTTTAAAAGAAGTTCAGAGATAAGACTCATCAAATAAGTGCTGTGTCAAATAAAGGGAGCGTAAGTGCATTCTTTTGCCATATGAACTCAAATTGAATTCTATAAATTGTTTTTAGTGACTTATCAGTATGAAACTAGAGCAATTAAGATTCAGGATTATGCATTTCACATGTCAATAATGTTAGTACAGTAACTATAGCATTCTAATACTGGATGTCATTTCCTAGAAGTACTTTTATTAAAAAGAAACTACAATTTTCAAGAACAAAAGCAAATGTCTCTGACACTGAATTTCATTTGAAACCCTATATTTTGTGGAATGATGATATAACATATTTAACCTATTCTCTGTGTTACTAGATTTATTTATTTTTAATTTTTTCTAGCAAAAGAACAATTGGCTTTGAAATTCCACTCTGATGCCTCTCATGTCACTAAAACCCCATTCTACCTGAAAATAATCTAGCACAAGGTCACACCTCACGAAGTCTAATGGCGCTGGAAACATTTAAGTATCTCTTTGTCAGGAAGGAAATGCTATCTTTAATGTACTTCTCTATATACTGTGTCAACTTCATAGTTAAATTATACTATGGACTCAAACCAAGCCCTACTCACGGTCACACCTCTTATCCCTTTATTAACCTTTAGGTTTTTACGATCTGTTAGGCATAGATAAACATCTGCTCGACAGACCAAAATCATACCGAGCCACCTGTCTATTTCAAAGGATACCAGTAAAAATACCTAGAGTGTATAAACGGCGCCTAGCTTCACGTTGAGATGAACATATTTTCTGTGCACTGCAATCCTCATGACCCTGTTTTCAGCAGCTCATATGGTGGACACCTGTGGCTAGTTGGTTCTGGATTTGGGTGAGGCATACCGTCTCAAGTTCAAAGTATGTTGCATTATTTAACAGGAAGAGGGTGCAAATTAACCATGGGAATACCTAATGAAACATTTTAAAAATATACTTGTACACATGTATAAATTTAAATTGGATTAAATTTCCTGGATCCAGGTGATATTAGAGGAGTCTCAAAATTGTTAAAAAGCAATTTAAAGTATTTAAAAATACCTTTAATTTGTCCCATGTATTTCAAAATCTATGTCAAAGGAGATTACTAGCACAAGCTGGACATGCTATCATTTAAATATTTTTTCATTAAAATTTTCTAGTTTTTTTTCTTGAAGACTCTACCTCAACAATTTTAATTTAGTAATGCAATAAGTAATGCACTCAATAGTCTGGGTCGAATTGAAGACAACAGAGGTAACGTAAGTTCACCCTTAACTAGAAGGAATCTGAATGTCTATCAAATAGTGCCTGGAAATAAGAAAGTTATAGCTAAGAGTCATTATTATTTTATTTTTTCTATGACAAGCTACTGAATTTAGAAACAGTTACAAGCACAAATATAACGTTCATCATATAATTGATGAGTCCATATTATTATATAATAGAGGCAAACAGTATTTAAATCACACCCTGAAGCTGAATTGAGTTTTACTTAAAGAAAATATGAACTAAGAGCTAGCTATAAGCTAAGCTTGGGATTGTGTTGTAGTTGGAAAAAAATGTAGTCTCTGTTAACCTTTGGCAACCTTATAAGAGGTACAAAAAACAAAACAAAACAAAAAAACTTTTAGGGAATCATTTTGAATAGGGGCAAGGAAAATGTAAATAGAAGTGGCATTGTCCATTGTTACTATAAATATGTTCTTTTGTTGAATTCCTAATAGGTTATTCTTCAGGCAGTATTCTTTGTAGGCCATGAAGTTTAGAAATTAGAAAAAAAATAAAAATTTCATGAAATGCCATTGATTCTAATATAGGAGTTTTATGCTGTCTTGAATAATAAATGATAGAAATTTGATCTGAAAATGCAATATTAGTTACTGATATTTCCTCCTCATTTTTAATTTTTTTTCCCCCTGGAAGAAGAATTCCATTAGAAAAATCTACTAGAGTAGATTTGTTATCAGGACATGACTCCATGATATTTGCTTAGTTTTCAAGTGTCTGAAGAATCTCAGCAGATTTTGAGTATGGCTGCAATGACCAGAAAAGTGTTTGTTCAATGAGCACATTATAAACAATTTTTAGTATTTTTAATTTACAAACACTTTTTGTGTTCTATTTTTCCATGATTTGAGAGAAATCAAGAAGCTGCTAAAGAGTATATTTTTGGATGCCTCTGAAATCTGATCATGAGCAATTTAACATTCATCACATTGTGTATCTTTACAGTAAAATTAACATAAGATTTGTAGCTAAAGATAATCTACTTATTGCCTAACCGTATGTAAAGAGTAGATGATTTCTATTGCATTGAATGTCCTATGTCTTTGGCAGATTAAATTTTATTTCATTGTTTTTATAATGATACTAATGAGAATAGTAGGATGGTAAACGGTTTTAAAATAAGATGGAAGCAAAAGATATATAAGCTATTGTATATTTTCATTGGCTTCTACACCTTTCTCTAAAAATAAGATGTGTTATTCATATACATATGTATGTGTATATATATATTCACTACATATTATTCTATATATTCCATATATATCTTTATATTCCATTATAGGTAAAAGACATGGACACATATGGACACAGATTTCATGATTCTTTTTGGCTTAACTGGGTGTTCTCCAGCACTATGATTAAAATATCAGCAAGTAAGATACAATTATGTTGTCAAGGAATCAGCAGGGAACGTGAGATTTGCTGCTGCTTCATTACTTCCATAATTCTTGGTGGCTAGCCCTTTAATACAGGTGTTTGTGGTTATCAATCACTGAGAGAATCTCTCGGCTTTTCTCCTCTTTCAATCAACTTTCACTGACTTGTTGATGCAAGGAGCATGTTTGCCTCAAGCAATTGGCTTAAAAGCACTTGTAATTAATTCAGAGAGGAACACTTCATGTTGTTGCTGTTCAAACATTGCAATTATAACTTTCTGCCAAATTTATGGATGGAGAGAGGAACCGACTTCTGGGTTCCTGGTGGAAATTACTGGTGTCATGAGTAAGTGGAATAGGTAATTTTGAGTTATCAGCACTCTCAGGAAGGTGCATTTCCATTCTTGTTTACCCCTACGTTTGAAATTTGAAGGTACTGTCCTACTGATGACAAGTATTATAGAAGCTGGAATGTGAACAGCTTGTGTAACCAGCATTTCCTCAGACCACACTAAGCTAAGGATTCAGTAGTGTCACGATAATAATGGAAAAAAGCTCAGCTCCAGTTGCAGAACTGTGAGAATTACAGGTTCCTTCAGATCCCTCCCAGCTATTTTAAGCATTTCCTGTTAGGAAGGGGTTTCAAAATGCTCCCAAGAATAACTCCTTGGGATTTCATAAAATATATAGTTACACTTTAAGTGTACTCCTCCTCTGCCAAGACTAGATCCAAGTCTATGGGAACTTAACTTAGGAATAATTTTAGTGCATACTATTCAGGAGTTAATATTTCTGTCTTTCTTCCAAATCTTACAAGATGTCTTCTACTCTCTCTCCTCAGGAAGAGATCCTTCCATCAAGTATCTCCATTCCACATATGCTGGTCCACGTGCTGGGCCCTTTAGATTTGCTGTTGCAGGCATTCTGATATTACAAAACAAAATTTTTAATTGTGTTAAATATATACATAAAATTTACCATTTAAACCATTTTCAGGTGTACAGTTCAGTGACATTAAATACATTCACATTATTGTGCAACCATCACCACCATCCATTTCTGGAACTTTTCAACATCACAAATTGACACTCTCTACCCATTAAACAAGAACTCCCTGTTCCTTCTGCCCCTCAGCCCCTGAAAAGCACCCTTCTACTTTCTGTTTCTATGAATTTGACTACTTAGGTACCTCCTATAAGTAGATTCATACTGTATTTGTCCTCTTGGGTCTGGCTGTTTCGCTTAGCATGATGTCTTCAAGGTTCATCTATGTTGTTACATTTATCAGCATTTCACTCCCTTTTTTTTTATTATGTTATGTTAATCATCATACATTACATCATTAGTTTTTTTTTTTTT
>NW_028058793.1:0-397 GCF_054177405.1 Leptonychotes weddellii
ATGAGGAATTCTTAATCGCAGGAAACAAACTGAGTGTTGTTGGAGTGGGGGGTGGGGTGGGAGGGATGGGGTGACTGGGTGATAGACACTGGGGAGGGTATGTGCTCTGGTAAGCGCTGTGAATTGTGCAAGACTGTTGAATCTCAGATCTGTACCTCTGAAACAAATAATGCAATATATGTTAAGAAAAAAAAAAAAAAGAAGAAGGTAGCGGGAGGGGAAGAATGAAGCGGGGGAAATCGGAGGGGTAGACGAACCATGAGAGACGATGGACTCTGAAAAACAAACAGGGTTCTAGAGGGGAGGGGGGTGGGGGGATGGGTTAGCCTGGTGGTGGGTATTGAGGAGGGCACGTTCTGCATGGAGCACTGGGTGTTATGCACAAACAATGAATCAT
>NW_028058794.1:0-397 GCF_054177405.1 Leptonychotes weddellii
TTTGTATTCTCTGTGAGCTTCATTAGCATGAATCCAATTCTGACAGTTAGGCCGTAATGAATTCACCAAAATAGCGCCACCCTGTTGGGATGTGTTTGATTGGCCAGCTGCTATTCTTCAAGTGATTTCTCTCCCAGTCACTAACATGCAGTGTCCTCAAACACACCACCCCTACAGGAGTGTGGCTTTGTCCAATACCCTCCATTAAACACTTATATTTAGACTATAACCTAGGTATTCCAAAACCCATATAAGAAATATAATATATAGAAAGGAGAGGAGTGTTTGAGCATTCTTATCTTTTACTTCTATAAAATCTCTGCTCTGATTGCTCTTTTACTTTTATCTGGTTTGCATTTATTCTATCACTTATAAAATGCAACCATTTCCCATTTCC
>NW_028058795.1:0-397 GCF_054177405.1 Leptonychotes weddellii
GGTGTAATCTTTTTTTACGAGTTAATTTAGCCCTGTGTTGCAACTTCTCTGGAGAACAGGTGGGAACAGAGCCAAGAACTCACTTCTCTGGAGAACAGGTGGGAATAGAGCCAAGAATTCACACTGAACAGGAGCAGCGCCTGCGGTCACATCTTAAAACAGGGATGGCTGTAACCACTTGCTAACTGGCAGGGCAAGAGATAAGAGAGATGTTATCTGTTGTTAAGCCGAAATTAGGTATGTTCCTAGCTTCTACTTTAGGGAAGTTCCAGCCCTTGGCACCTCTCGCTTCACTCCCTCCAGCATAGTGTGGGTGCCCATTGTTCTGGAAGCCAAGCTTAGCCACCCGTACGTTCCTCAATTCTTTCAAGAAGTCCACATACCCTGTGAATTCCAG
>NW_028058796.1:0-397 GCF_054177405.1 Leptonychotes weddellii
CATGTGTTAAACAGCATGCTTTGACAGCACTCCCTAAATCATGAACTGTGTGTACACATATACTTCCTTCTCAGAATACACCTGAGTTCTCGTTCCCCTAGCTAGAGATTTCAAAATCCAAGCTCGGGAAATCAGAGAATTGTGAAAGGGCTCCCTTGGCACCCGAGTGTGAAAAGCAGCCTGTAGAGTGAGGTTCTTCTGTCCCACAGCTGAGGACCAAGAGGCCCCACGTACCCCACATCCTAGGGAGAGCATCCAAGAAGCAGCCAGATCGCGTGAGCCCCAGGGCTGACGACGAGGTAGCAGGGCAGGCCTGTGGGATCAGCACCGCCTGGTCACATCCCCCCCCGGACCCTGTAGAAGAGGCCCGGGCAGGAAGAGAAGGGGCCCTCGGGCA
>NW_028058797.1:0-397 GCF_054177405.1 Leptonychotes weddellii
TTTTTTTTTTTAAAGATTTTATTTATTTATTTGACAGAGAAAGACACAGCGAGAGAGGGAACACAAACGGGGAGTGGGAGAGGGAGAAGCAGACTCCCTGCCGAGTAGGGAGCCCGATGCGGGACTCGATCCAGGGACTCCAGGATCATGACCTGAGCCGAAGGCAGTCGCTTAACCAACTGAGCCACCCAGGCGCCCACTCCAAGATTATTTTTTAAGTCTGCATTTTCCTTTTTTTTTTTTTTAGTCTACATTTTCTTTTAAAACTGACTTCATTATTTTACATTTACCTGTATCTTTGAGCCACCATTTTCTGTATGGTGTGACGTAGAAACCAAAACTTTTTCAAATGACTAATCAGTTGTTTGAATCATTTATTGAATAATCATTTGTTTTC
>NW_028058798.1:0-397 GCF_054177405.1 Leptonychotes weddellii
CATTACAAGCGGCTAGTATTTCCTTAAGTTACACCAAGATATGTTGAGAATAGCCACTAACACTTGCAAAAATGGCATATTTCTCTTCCCCCTGTCTTCACTCAGTGGCTGTTCCTGATCTGGTAAAGGAAGACATGTTATTTTCAAAATATGCTGAACACATGAAACGTTCTACAAAGACACAATATTTGAAAAAGCAGTCCCTTTATTTTATTAATTTTCCTGAAAGATTTTAGTTTTAAGTAATCTCTACACCCAACGTGGGGCTTGAACTGAGATCAAGAGTCACATGGTCCACTGACTGAGCCAGCTAGGTGCCCCTAGTTCCGTTCGTTAATCATTGTGTAATTAGGGGTGCCTGGTTGGCACAGTTGGAAGATTGCGTGACTCTTGATCT
>NW_028058799.1:0-397 GCF_054177405.1 Leptonychotes weddellii
CACAGGCAATTCCAGGTACTGTATTTTGTTCGTTGGTCAGCAACAGCACAAATCTTATGCTACAAAAGAAATATATCAATCCAGCAAAATGGTTACATCTAATTTTCTTTTAAAGACAAATTAACTAAATTTAAGGAAGAATTGCCTTTTTCAAATTACTGATACAAACTTACCATAGAATAATTACGTATTTTGCCCCGTATCAACCTGCAAAAGGTTTCCCAACATAGATGCATTTGTTCAATTTTCAAAAATAAATAAAGGTTTTCTACCTGAAAGCATTTTACATTCCTAGCTCTTTAAACATTAAAACACAAAGTACAAAAAATGATCTCCCCACTTCTGAAGAGCCCACTTAGTTATATAAACTATTTTCTTTCCCAACACTTTTTCAGAT
>NW_028058800.1:0-397 GCF_054177405.1 Leptonychotes weddellii
GACCAGGCTGAGGCCTGAACTTAAAGGCAATTTGAATGTCGACACCTGTTGCACCTGAACCAAGGGATTTCATGGCTACTTCAGGTCCCCAAGCCCAATGGAATGAAAATAAGCTGTGTAATTGAATGGGAAGGTCTCTAGTTCTGTTTAGTGCCTGAGGCCCAGGCAGAACATAGACAGAGACCAGGGGGCAGGGAAAAAGCTCAGCTTCCTGGTACCTCGGGACCCATCATTCTTCTTCCCCTCCTCCTCATTTTTCCTGCACAGAGACTCCATACCCATCATGGTGGCTTTCAGATCCTAGAGGAGGGAGTTGGAATCCTGCCTTCAGCTTTTCCTGCCTGCAGGATCAGATTGCTGTTCTGTCCTGTTCCTGGGCCTAATTCCCTCCATTTCC
>NW_028058801.1:0-397 GCF_054177405.1 Leptonychotes weddellii
AAAAAAAAAATCTTTGCATGCAGGCATAACAGTAACTGAAGAATAAGTTTATATGAGTGAACTTGTTTGATCAAAAGAGTGGATGAAAAAATAAGAAAACAAATTTAACCCCCCCCAAAAAAACCAAAAAGTGGATGAAGTCCAAATTCTTTTTTTTTTTTTTTTTTAAGATTTTATTTATTTATTTGACAGAGAGCTAGAGAGAGAGCACAAGTAGGCAGAGCGGCAGACAGAGGGAGAGGGAGAAGCAGGCTCTCTGCTGAGCAGGGAGCCTGACATGGGGCTCGATCCCAGGACCCTGGGATCGTGACCTGAGCTGAAGGCAGCCACTTAACCGACTGAGCCACCCAGGTCTCCTGAAGTCCAAATTCTTTTTTTTTTTTTTTTTTTAAAGATT
>NW_028058802.1:0-397 GCF_054177405.1 Leptonychotes weddellii
TTTTTTTTTTTTAAAGATTTTATTTATTTATTTGAGACAGAGAGAATGAGATACAGAGAGCATGAGAGGGAGGAAGGTCAGAGGGAGAAGCAGACTCCCTGCCGAGCAGGGAGCCCGATGCGGGACTCGATCCCGGGACTCCAGGATCATGACCTGAGCCGAAGGCAGTCGCTTAACCAACTGAGCCACCCAGGCGCCCAGGGTAAACAGTTCTTAATGATAGCTGAAATCTAGTTAAATAAATCATTTTATAACCTGGTATTTGTGTAAGTCTCAGGATTATGCTATAGCATATATTTCTTAACATATATTGAACAGTATTAGAGTAAATAGGGAGCAACATCAAAAAACTCAAACTGATCATTTTAAAATAGTTGTTTACACTGGTGCAGCCACT
>NW_028058803.1:0-8512 GCF_054177405.1 Leptonychotes weddellii
CTCTGGGCAGCATAGACATTTTAACAATGTTTATTCTTCTGATCCATGAGCATAGAATGTTTTTCCAACTTTTTGTGTCTTCTTCAATTTCTTTTATGAGTGTTCTGTAGTTCCTAGAGTATAGATCCTTTACCTCTTTGGTTACCTAACCAAAGAGGTAAAGGATCTTATGGTTTTTGGTGCTATTGTAATCAATTCTCTATTCAGATTGTCTATTATGTTCATTTTTATAGATTGCACTTTTATAAGAATTGTCCATTTTATCTAAATTATCTAATTAATAGACATACAATTGTTCATAGTACTCTCTTAGAATCTTTTTAATTTTTGTAAGGTTGGTAGTAGTGTCCTCTTTTTCATTTCTGATTCTAATAAATTGAGGCTTCTTCCTTTTAAAATTGTAAATGTAGCTAAAAGTTTGTTAATTTTGTTGATCTTTCCAAAGAACTAGCTTTTTGTTCAGTGGTTTTCCCTTAAAGATTTTTAAAAATTTATTTATTTATTTATTTCATTTCAGAGGTAGAATTTAGTGATTCATCAGTTGCATACAACACCCAGTGCTCATTACTTCAAGTGCGCTCCTTAATGCCCATCACCCAATTACCCCATCCCCCCACCCATCTCCCCTCCAGGAACCTTCAGTTTGTTTCCTATAATTAAGAGTCTCTTATGATTTGCCTCCCTCTCTGTTTTCATCTTATTTTATCTTTCCTTCCCTTCCACTATGTTCATCTGTTTTATTTTTTAAATTATACATATGAGTGAAATCATAGGTTATTTGTCTTTCTCTGAGTGACTTATTTCGGTTAGCATAATACCCTCTAGTTCCATCCACATTGTTTCAAATAGCAAGATTTCATTCTTTTTGATGGCTGAGTAATATTCCATTATATATATATAATATTTATATATTTATATATTTTTATACACACACACATCACATCTTCTTTATCCATTCATCTGTCAATTCCATATTTTGGCTATTGTGGACATTGCTGCTATAAACATTGGTGAGCATGTGCCCCTTTGAATCACTATGCTTGTATCCTTTGGATTAATACCTAGTAGTGCAATTGCTGGGTCATAGGGTAGCTCTATTTTTAACTTCTTGAGGAACATCCATACTGTTTTCCAGAGTGGATGCACCAGTTTGCATTCCCACCAACTGTGTAAGGGGGTTCCCCATTCTCTTCACCTTTGCCAACATCTGTTGTTTCCTGAGTTGTTAATTTTAGCCATTCTGACTAGTGTGAGGTGGCATCTCATTGTGGTTTTGATTTGTATTTCCCCGATGCTGAGTAATGTTGAGCATTTCTTCATGTGTCTGTTGACCATTTGTATGTCTTCTTTGGAGAAATGTCTGTTCATGTCTTCAGAGAGGGAATGGAGGGGGAGAGGGAGAGAGAGAATCTCGAGCAGATTCTGTGCTGAGCATGGAGCCCAATGCGGGGCTTTATCTCAGGACCCTGAGATTATGACCTGAGCCAAAATCAGGAGCTGGACCCTTAACCAACTGAGCCACTCAGGTGCCCCTCTCTATTATTTTTCAATCCTCTATTTCATTGATTTCCATTATAATTTTTATTGTTACCTTCCTTCCTTTGGGTTTAGTTTGCTCTTCTTTTCCCAGTGTTTTAAAGTAAAAGATTGATTTGAGATCTTTCTTCTTTTTTAAGATAGGAAGTTACAACTATAAATTTCCATCTAAGCACTGTGTTACCTGCATCCCATAAGTTTTGGTATGCTATATCTTCATTTTCCTTCATCTCAAAGTATTTTATAATTTATCTTTTGATTTTTGCATTGACTCACAGGTTACATAGAAGTGTGTTGTTTAATTTCCACATATTTGTGAGTTTCCCAGACTCTCTTTTGTTATTGACTTATAATTATATTCTATGTGGTTAGAGAACACACTATGTCTTCTTCAATCCTTTTAGATTTATGTGAGGATTGTTTTATGTCCTAGTGTATGATCTACCCTGGATAAAATTTTATGTGCATTTGAGAAGACCATATATTCTCCAATTGTTAGATAGAATGTTCTATAGATGTGTTGGCCTAATTGGTTTGTCATGTTGTTCAAGCATTCAATTTCCTTTTGATCTGTCTAGTTGTTCTGCCCGTTATTGAAGATGGGTATTGAAGTTTTCAACTATTACTGTTCAATTATCGATTGTATTAATCCCTTCATTTCAGCCAATTTTTACTTCATATACCTTGGTGCTCTGTTGTTAGGTGCATATGTGTTTATAATTGTTATATCTTCCCAATTGATTGACTCTTTTATTATTATAAAATATCCTTCTTTATCTCTAGTAATATGTTGCTATTTGTCTGATATTAATATAGGTAAAATTTCAGCTTCCTTGTGGTTGATGTTTGCATGCTATCTATCTTTCCATCTTTTTACTTTCAATAAGTTTGTATCTTTGAATCTAAAATATGTCTCTTGGAGACAGCATATAGTTGGATTTTGTTTCTTCTTCCAACTTAGGAATCTCTGACTTTTGACTGAATTGTTGTATCCACATACATTTAGTGTTATTATTGATATAACTGGATTTACAACTGCCATCTATCTGTTTTCTACATGTCTTCTTTTTTGTTCCTCTATTCCTCTTTTGCTTCTTTCTTTTGCAAATATTTTTTAATTTAGAATTTTTATTTCTGTAATGATTTTTTTAACTGTATTTTCTTGAGTTATTTCCTTTGTGTTGCTCTAACACTTATACATCTTAACTCATCAGAATTAGTTTCAGATTTATACTAACTTCATTCCAGTGAGATGTAGAAGCATTATGACTATATATCTCTATTCCTTCCCCCATTTTGTGTTATTACTGTTATACATAATACACCTATGAATGTTGCACACTACCGTTATACACGGTTACAATTATTACTTTATATGATTTTATATCTTTTATTTATATTAACCTTCTTATTTATCATTTCTGGTTCTCCTTATTTTTTCCTGTGGATTTGAGTTACCACCTGAAGTCATTTCTTTAGCTCAACCCAGCTTTACTCTGACTCACCTCCTTTGTGCAAATATATTACCTTTCTATATGTCTTAGGCCCAATAATATGTTATATACATATTGTTTATATAGTTCTATACAGTTATTATTAAAATCAGTTAAGGGAAGAAAGGTGAAAAATATGCATTTATACTGTCTTTTTTAATGTCTTTACTGATAATTTTTGTTTTTTCTTGTGGGTTACTATGTGGGATCACTTGCTTTCAGCTTAAGAACTTCCTTTAGTATTTGTTGTAAAGTGGGTCTGCTACCAGCAGTCTTTTAGTTTTTGTTTATCTGGGATTGTCTTTATTTCACCTTTATTTTTGAAAGATAACATTGCTGGATATAAGATTCTTGGTTCACAGCTTTTTTTCTTTGAGCATTTTGAATATATCACACTGCCTTCTGGCCTCCATTGTTTCTGTTGAGAAGTGCGCTTTTAATCTTATTGGGGTTTTCTTGTAAGTGATGAGTTATTTTTCTCTTGCTGCTCTCAAGGTTTTCTCCTTGTCTGTGGCTTTTTGCATTTTTACTATGTGACTGTCAATCTCTTTGTAATAACTGGAATTGGAATTGAACTTGGGATAAATGAACTTTTGGATATGTAAATTAATGTTTATAAATTTGAGAAATTTTCAGCCATAATTTCTTTGAATATTTTTTCTACTCCTTCCTCTTTCTTCTTCTTCTGTATTCCTATTATGTGTATGTTGGTGTGTTTAATGGGTGTTCCACATTTCTCTGAGATTCTGTTTATTTCCTTATCCTTTTTTTTTTCTGTTCTTCAGATTTCAGAATCTTCATTGATTTATCTTCGTGTTTGTTAATTTTTTTCATACCGGCTCAAATCTACTATTGAGCTCCTCTAATAAACATTTTCATTTTAGTTATTGTACTTTTTGATGCCAAATTTTTATTTTTTTAAAATAATTTCTATCCTTTTATTAAGAGTCTTAATTTGATGTGATCTTGTCATCATAACTTCCTTTATTTTGTTAAGTCATGATTCCCTTTAGTTCTATGAACATATTTATAAGGGCTACTTTGAAGTCTTCTGATAAATCTGCCATCTGGTTGCGCTCACAGGCAGTTTCTGTTGCTTGCCTTTTGTCCCAGTCATATTTAACTGTTTCTTTGCATTTGGATTTTTTTTTTGAAAACTGGGCATTTTAGGTATATATTGTAGCAACTCTGGGTGCTCACCGGTAGCCCTTCTAGGGATCTTAGTATTTTTTTTTTCTTTTCTTTTCTTCTTTCTTTCTTTCTTTCAGTTTAGCAACTGGCTGGATTGTTTTGGTGAAGTCTCTTCCCTTATCAGCCCTGTTCTGAGGCTTCTGATGCTGCTTCTCAGGGAGTGCAGCCTTGAATATGACCATGGTTATACTGGGATGACAGTGACTTTGGTAGGGTTCACCTTGTCTCTCTCTTTGGCCACATCAGCTTTTGATCTTCATTAATTGTCATCCAATTGCTCTATTATTTTTTAAAAAATTTTCCTGTAGCATAAGTTGTTCCACAGACTGATCCATTCTTGTTTGAGCAACTCTGGTCAGTGTTTGGGATTTGTTCTGACCCCAGGGAGTTCCCCCCAGCTGTCTCTTTTTCTGATTCTCTCTGGTAAACTCACTGGACTACAGTTTGGCCTATATCTCCAATGACTCTATCAATCTCCTCACAATTGCTTTTCACCATAACCTCCACCATTTGAGAACACCCTTAGGCTTCAACTTTTTAACTCCATGTTACAAATGAATTCCATTCTTTTGGGAAGAGATTCAGAGCTCTCTGCTTTAAAGCCCACTTCTTCCTTTGGGCAAAATCTCTGAGCTATAGCTTTGGAGCTGAGAGTGAGAACAATGACACACTTCCTTCTGAGTGGCATTCCCACTTTAGGAGCTGAGTGATCAGTGAAGAGAGAGACAATAGCCTCAGGTATTCTCAGCTTGCCTCTCCTGGTTTGGAGCCTCTGATTTATGAACTACAAATGAGCCAGGCAATGGGTTATCTGGATCACAGTGTTCCCAGCATACTCCATCCATGGTAGAGCTCCATTCCATGAGTGGGGGCTGGGAAGGAAGGAAGGAAGCCCCTACCTCTTAGCTACACTCACCTACACTCACCTAGAACTTAGCCTCAGCTACAGGTAGCTAGGGACAGGGTAAGAGATGCCGATATCCTGTTTCTCCCACAAAGATAGCTTTCTGACTAGGAGGTGAGGGGAGAAAAACCTTGTGTCTTGGCTGTACCAGTCTGGAGTGGAGCTTCCATCTTACTGAGATGAAAAGAGGGAGGGAGGGAGAGTCTTAGTTCTTACTGAGTTCTGGTAGATTTTCATGAGTAAATGTTTCTTCATTTGTCCTCAGGACCAATTCCAGAGACTTTAAGTGACTGGGTTTGTTTTTAATGATTTTCGCCAGTTTCATGGGGGAGCAAGCCACAAGCTTTCATGACAGAAGTGTAACTCAAAGAAGGGTACCCTATTAACCTTATTTACAAAATTCCTACAGTCAATGTCATACTTAATGGTGAAAAACTGAATGCTTTCTCCCTAGTTGGGAACAATGCAAAGATGTCATCTCTCACTACTGTTCAACCTCACAATAGAGGTCCTAATCAGTGTAATAAGGCATGAAAAATAAGTAAAAAGTATACAGATTGGGAAAGGAGAAAAAAATTTCTATTTGTATAGTGCAATTTTATAGAAAATCCCAGAGAATTTACAACAAAAGTTCCTAGCACAAATAGGTGATTTTAGCAAGGTTATAGGATACAAAATCAATACACCAGAATCAATTATATGTATATACACTGGCAATGTAGAATTGAAATTCAAAACTTACAAAGCAGTATAGAACCATAATACAAACAATACTTAGGTATGAATCTAACAAAATCTGTACAGGATTTGTATGCTGGAAATTGTCAGGCAGTAAGGAAATCAATGAACACTTCAATAAATGGGGAAATATCCATGATTATGGATTAGAGGAGTCAATATTGTTAAGATGTCAGTTCTCTCCAAATTGATCTGGAGATAGGCCACGATTTTATTCAAAATTCCACCAAGATTTTTTATAGATATTGACAAGCTGTTTCTAATTTCTAATTAAAATGATAGGGAAAGGCAAAGTAATTAGAAGAGACAAAATAATTTGAAAAAGAAGAACGAAGCTGGAAAACTCACACTACCTGATTTCAAGATTTACTATAAAGTTATAGTAATCAAAACATGTTACTGGCAAAATAATAGTCCTGTAGATGAGAAGGATAAAATAGAGAGTCCAGAAATAGATTTACATAAGTGACTTTGACAAAGCTACAAAAGAAATTCAATGGACAAAGGATAATCTTTTCAAGAAATTATGCTCAAACAATTGGATATCCCTCTGCAAAGAAGAGAGCCTTGGCCCAGACCATACCTTTTATACAAAAAATAACTCAAGGTAGAATCATAGACCTAAATGTAAAATATAAAACTATAAAAGTCCTATAAGAAAACGCAGGAGAATTTATTTATGATCTTGAATTAGACAAAGGGCTTTTAGAAAGCTCTTTTGAAAGCATGATTCATAGAAGAAAAAAGATAAACTGGACTTCAACAAAATTGAAAACTGTTGCTCTGGAAAAGACACTGTTAAGAGAATGAAAAACAAAACACAGGCTGAGAGAAACTATCTGCAAATCACATTTGTGACAAAGGGTTTAGTGTCCAGCGTATGTAAGTAACTTCTAAAGTTCAACTTAATGTAAGACAACAAATAATCCAAGTTTGAAAGTAAGGGAAAGATCTAAATAGATGCTTCACCAAGGAAGATATATAGATAGCAAATAAGCATATGTAAAGATTCCCAACATCATTAGTCACTGGGGGAATGCAAATTCAAATTGTAATGAGGACCCCTACCCTCCTACTGGGGTGGCCACAATTAAAAAAAAAAAAGTCTGGCACTACCAAGTGCTGGTGTGGATACAGAGGAATTGGTACCCTTATACATTGCTCACAGGACTGCCAAATATTACAACCATTGTGGAAAACAGTTTGGAGGTTTCTTATAAAGTTAACCGTATCCAGCAATTGCATGTCTGGGTAAATAAAAACTTAGATTTATATAAAAACCTTTACACAAATTTCTATAGCAACTTGACTTATAATAGTCCAGCGCAGATGATCTTCAACTGGTGAACAGATAAACCGTGGTACTTTCGTGCAATGGAACACTATTCAACAATAAAATGGAACAATCTATTGAAAATAAAAACAGGGATGACTCCTAAGTACATTTTGCTAAGTAACAGAAGCCAGAATCCAAAGGTTCCATAGTGTATTATGCCATTTATATAACATCTTGAAAAGACAAAACAATATGGATAGGGGCCAGAGTAGGGCTGGAGGAAGGGACTGACTACATGGAGTCTGCATGAGGGAATTTGGGGGGATGAACATATGGCTGTAGTGGTGGATACCTGACTGGTTATTTCATGAAACTGTACATCACTGAGTGGAAGTTAGAAAAAAAGAAAAAGAAAGGGAAAAAAGACAGCTTGTGGGGGAAATAAAAATGGAATACAAACTACAACAAAGGAACCTAACTGTATTACAAATGGATGACATAAGCACACAGAAGGGAGTGGGGAAGAAACAAAACTAACCCAAGTTACTTTGTAAAATAGTCAATATTTTGCTGGATAATGTGAAGATAAAGGCTAAAATAACTGTATACAGATGCTGTACTCTAGTCAGTGAATTGTTTCTTGTGGGAGTGTGGGTTGCCATTCTGAAACTGCTTTATGTGTACAGAAGAGTTGAACAAGTAAGTAAATGTATTTTAGATAATGAGACACAGATTTCTCACTGTTGGAAAAAGAAGTTACAAATACAGAAAGGGAAAATGCTAGCATGAAGCTCATGGTGATGGATCGGAATCAGAGGTCTCATACATACACACAGATAGATAGAGACAGACATAAATACAATTATGTATGTATACATACATCATATATTTCCAAGTTCTGTTTGCAGAGAGCGCCAAGAAACAATGACACCATAGTAACAACGGGCACACAGATTGCCCCAAGCTTGGTTTCTAAGAACCATTCTGCAATAAAAGGAACCAGGGCTTGTTTCAGAAGTAATTGGTTTCAGTGGAGGTGCAGGGACAATGGAAGATGAGCCTGAAGCATCTGGTAGTGCCAGAAAAAAAATTGCTTAGAAAAGAATGAGGCATGTCAAAAAGACACAGGAGCCAACCTGAAAGAGTTCCTGATGGTCAAAGCTGGACACAATAAATAGTGATAGTATTGAATTATAGCCAAATAGGGCGGAGCAAGATGGCGGAGGGGTAGGAGACCTGGATTTCGTCTCCTCTCAGGAATTCAGCTGGATAGGGATCAAACCATTCTGAACACCTACAAACTCAACAGGAGATTGAAGAAAGGAATAGCAACAACTCTGAACAGAAAAGCGACCACTTTCTGGAAGGTAGGAC
>NW_028058804.1:0-397 GCF_054177405.1 Leptonychotes weddellii
GCACTCTCCCTCTGACAAATAAATAAATAATATAAATAATATATGTAAATAAATATATATAAATAATACTAATAAATAAAATCTTTAAAAAAAAAAAGAACTAGTTTAGCCAGTTTGGGCTCCTGCAAGAGGGAGCCAACTGAAGATTAAAGCCAATGCAGAGGAAGGAAGGGCCTGGAGAAGCAGAGAGAAATGGAGCCAGAGTTCTCATGACATACTATGAGCTCCTGGATCACACATAGCCTGAAGCCCCTCTCACCTAACTCTGGTCTTTTCAGTTATGAGAGCCAGTAATTTCCTTTTTTTAAAAGCCAGTTTGAACTAGATGTTCTGTCACATCAAAAAGAGTTCCCACTGATATTCTCTTTAAACCTTAATTTCTTACCTTAAAAAAGGA
>NW_028058805.1:0-397 GCF_054177405.1 Leptonychotes weddellii
AGCTGGAGCCGCCGGAGTAATGGAGGGGAAAGTTCCAGTCGCAGCGCTGAGAAGCGATCAGCTGAAGAAGAAGCTGCAGACCTCCCAACAAAGCCTACAAAGATCTCCAAGTTTGGATTTGCCATAGGTAGTCAGACGACCAAGAAAGCCTCAGCCATATCCATCAAACTTGGATCAAGTAAGCCTAAAGAAACTGTTCAACGCTTGCTCCAAAAACCCTTTCAGTAGCAGCAGCTTTTAATGAAGATGAAGATAGTGAGCCAGAGGAAATGCCTCCAGAAGCAAAGATGAGGATGAAGAATATTGGAAGGGATACACCAACATCAGCAGGACCAAACTCCTTCAATAAAGGAAAGCATGGTTTTTCTGATAACCAGAAGCTATGGGAGCGAAATAT
>NW_028058806.1:0-397 GCF_054177405.1 Leptonychotes weddellii
TCCTCCGCCATCTTGCTCCGCCCCCCCTTATGCTGTTGAGATGTTTGATGCCATCCTGAAAAAACCAAGATGACTTGGTTTTTCTGCTTATGTATCGATGGGATTGTATGATAGTGAAACGAGGTGGTGGAAATAGAGGTGGGTGGTGAAGGGAATGTGGTCAGTTGGGGAGGTAAAGGTAAAATGGTAGGATGAGGAAAAAGAGCAGCCCTAAGGAAGAGGACATTGAACCCCTTTCTCCATAATTTGCAGCCCCATGAAGAAGAAATAAAGCCAGTTACCAAAGAAGCTGTTCTATGTGGAATAGGAATTTTAACGAAAATGGACACTATGATCACTTTACCTTGTAGAAAAAAAATGATCTTCCTTCTAGAGCACATTTGCAAGAAGACCTAAA
>NW_028058807.1:0-397 GCF_054177405.1 Leptonychotes weddellii
GCAGTCATTGACCAAAAGTATGCTGTGGGAGTACATGAGTGAAATAGGCGAGGAGAAGACAACTTTGAAGATAGAACCGAGGTCCTAGAAAGATTATCTGTGTATATTGTAGTTTCAAAGAATTATTTTAGGAATCATGTTGAAAAGAGTTACACTAAGCCAAGAGTTTGAAAATCTTAAGACAAGCTAGGGACGTGTCTCCAGGGAGTGGTAGATGACTTCCACTAGGAGAAGTAGTAGGAAGTATGGATATAATGTGAGACTCAAGTCCGTGAATGAGGAGCAAGAAATTCACCACCTCATCTTCAGTCCCAACTGGTATGGGAGACAAATAGCTATTACCTGAGAATGCCATATGGAAATTGGGGTTTCAGGAGTGTCCCGGGTTTCAGTTAGC
>NW_028058808.1:0-397 GCF_054177405.1 Leptonychotes weddellii
GGGAGCCTCTGAGGCAGGTCCCCTCTGCAGAGTGGGAGCAAGGAAGACAGGGTAAAAGAAGATCCAAGACAGTACCCAAGCCCTAGCTCATCTCTACAGCACAGACCCACATCTCCACTTCCGACCTGCCTCATTCCAAACCAGACACACTTCAAATCAGGCTCTCTCCTGGATAATAATTTACCGTGTGCTTAGCTTCTTCCAAGTACCATTCCCAAATGCCTTATACACATTATTGTATTCACTCCCACGAGTTGGAAAGCTCTAGCTGAGAGAGGTTAAGTAACTTGCCCAGAGCCACACAGCAACAATGTAGCTGAGCTGGGATCTGATCAGGCCTATCTGATGTCTTTGCTCTCTGAGGCCCCAACTGGGCCCCAGGTGCCCAGGGTCCTAG
>NW_028058809.1:0-397 GCF_054177405.1 Leptonychotes weddellii
TCGGGCGCCTGGGTGGCTCAGTTGGTTAAGCGACTGCCTTCAGCTCAGGTCATGATCCTGGAGTCCCCGGATCGAGTCCCGCATCGGGCTCCCCGCTCGGCGGGGAGTCTGCTTCTCCCTCTCCCACTCCCCGTTTGTGTTCCCTCTCTCGCTGTGTCTTTCTCTGTCGAATAAATAAATAAAATCTTTAAAAAAAAAAAAAAAAAAGAAAATGTCTTCATGAGTAAATTACAGGCTGAGGGTAGAGAATGCTCTGCTTTTCCAAGGCAATTCAGAACCAGGTGATGAAGAGGACTCTGTAAGTGGACTTCTGACCTGAGGGTGTGCCTGCTGGTGTTAGGAGAGACTTAACCCATTAGGAGCCTCTCAAGTAAAAATAATTTCCTTAAATTAACCT
>NW_028058810.1:0-397 GCF_054177405.1 Leptonychotes weddellii
CACAGCGAGAGAGGGAATACAAGCAGGGGGAGTGGGAGAGGGAGAAGCAGGCTTCCCGCTGAGCAGGGAGCCCGATGTGGGGCTCGATCCCAGGACCCTGGGATCATGACCTGAGCCGAAGGCAGACGCTTAATGACTGAGCCACCCAGGCGCCCCTCAAGTCAGTGTTTTACTTGGTAAACATGTCTGAGACCATGCAGAATTTTATTTTTAAATAAAAAATCAATGTATTCAATACTATCACGGGATAAATCGTAGTCTCACTGCTATTGAAAGAAAGTTTTAGTTTATTTTTGTGTTTTTTCATTGTATGGAGGTATAAATGATACCCCAAAATGCACACATTTAACGTGTCCACCGTGAGGATTTGGACATATGCTTGTACCTGTGATGCCGT
>NW_028058811.1:0-397 GCF_054177405.1 Leptonychotes weddellii
CAGTTTCATCTATGTACTCGTTTAACAACTGTTTATTAATGAAAACTCTCCAGGCCCTCGGGATTCAACAGTTTAGAACCAGGAGCCCGGGGCTCAGCATGGACATCAGTCTCAGAAATCCTTCCCTGACCCCTGGTCTCCTCACTCCTACTGCATGTATTCATGGTTCTAGGTATAAATAGACTTCCTTCACCAGGTCTGACCCTGTCTCTCCAATCCCCCCTAATGAAGGAAGGGGCTTTATTCCTTTCTTCAACTATATTCTCAGAGTAGATGCTTAATAAATGTTGGTTGCAGGAACTGGCTTTTCCTTCTAGAAATATTACCAGTGAGCAAGCACCATAATCACTCATTTACCTCAGTCCCCATGTAGAACAAGGAAAATACCACACAGAGA
>NW_028058812.1:0-397 GCF_054177405.1 Leptonychotes weddellii
AACTTTTTATTTATTTATTCATTTTTTTAGGGAGGGAGGGTGGGGAGGGACAGAGGGAGAGGGAGAGAGAAAATCCCAAGCAGGCTCCACACTCAGTGCAGAACTCGATTCGGGGCTCGATCTCACAACCCAAAGATCACGACCTGAGCCTAAATCAAGAGTCGGACGCTTAACTGATTGAGTCTCCCAGGTGCCCCTACAATTATCTAACTTTTTTGCTTTATGTATTTCTTTGTTCCCTTAGGAGACATTGCTCCTCTACGAGATTTCTATAGTGGCTCCTGGTTATTTGTAAGGATCTAAAGTGACTGATATTTAGAACAGAAACAAAGGGAGACAGTCACCATATCTCCGGCACCTACTATGTGCCAACACTGTGATCTGTCACTTAATCCTC
>NW_028058813.1:0-397 GCF_054177405.1 Leptonychotes weddellii
GGGCGCCTGGGTGGCTCAGTTGGTTAAGCGACTGCCTTCGGCTCAGGTCATGATCCTGGAGTCCCGGGATCGAGTCCCGCATCGGGCTCCCTGCTCAGCAGGGAGTCTGCTTCTCCCTCTGACCTTTCCCCCTCTCATGCTCTCTCTCTATCTCATTCTCTCTCTCAAATAAATAAATAAAATCTTTAAAAAAAAAAAAAAATCCCATCACAGGGGTGCCTGGCTGGCTCAATTAGAGGATCAAGTGACGATCTCGAGGGTCGTGAGTTCAAGCCCTACGTTGGGGTAGAGATTACTAAAAATAAATAAATAAATAAATTTTAAAAATAAGTGAATAAGTAAAAAATAAAATCCCATCACAAGAAATTCAATCCTTTATCTGAGTCATTTTCCTATT
>NW_028058814.1:0-8512 GCF_054177405.1 Leptonychotes weddellii
ACACACACACACGCACACACACACACAAACACACACACAAAGACAGTCACAAAAGGTTAGGGAGTTTTGGTTCGTGTGTTTAACTTTCTTCTTTATTCCACTCTGTACTGTCTAAATTCCTTACATAGTAAACATTTTCTATGATTGGAAAAAAGGAACAAAATTGATTTTTAAGAACTCATATATTAAAAATGAACTCCAGAAAGTGTTCAGTGACGACAGTTCACAAACTACAAAAACTAAGATCAGCAATATCCAAGTGGCATTTTCTTTCATCTCCAAAGAAATACTGGTAGGTCTTCTACAATGTAGCATCTTTCTCCAGTACCAGGAAATGCCACCCTACACTAATGCAGAACTTCCAAAAGAAAAAGCACATTTTTTTCTGTAGTAAAAGGGGGGGGGAGCAACAAATTTCTTAAAAGTCCTCCCATCTCCTCTTTTAACACATGCCCTCTTCTAGTTGGTGATAAAGATTACTATGTATAGTCATTTTTTTTTTTTCAGGCTAAAATGCCAGTGAATCCATCAGAAATGTGCTCTATGCAATTCTTTCATTTCTTTGGAAAAACAGATTTTATTTTAAAGACATTTAGAAAATTGAAATATCAAAACTAGCCACATACCCTCTGTCATTATTCATCCCACCACCCTGTTTTATATTACTCACAGACTTTATCACTACCTGAAATAACCTTATTCGAATTTTTATTATCTGTCTCTCCCTTCTAGAATGTAAGCTCTATGAAGACAGGAATTCCGTCCTTCTCACCACTGTGTCCCCAGTGAATGGCATCTAGTAGGCCTCAAGGAGTATTTGTTGAATAATGAAAAAGGGGTGTGTGTGTGGGGGGAGGGACAACTCTAAGGAAGACTATAAATAAGGAACTGGAAAAAAGAAAAGAAAACCACAATGAAATGTACAAGCTGACATGACTCAAGGCTATAACGTCAGCCCGGAGGTTTGGTGGACATTTTTCAAGGTGGACAGGTGCTTCACACCTATCTAAAAGCATAGAGCTCTTCCAGGAAGAAGAAAATCCACAGGGAGGTCCCCGGGTAGCTGTGTGCAGCTCCCAGAAGACTGGGAACGATCATCATCATAATAGAAATGTCGTCCAGATCGAGAAAACAACAGCAACAACATACTATACATCTCGGCCCAGATGAAAAATCAAACGAATTCTCGACACAATGAAACCAAGCAAGCAACCTTCCGCCCGACACGTAGAAAGAGCACAGTCTCCTTTCCCCTGGCCGTGCAGTCGCCCGCAGCCCAGCAAAATCCCTCACTCATCACTTTCCCCCCTCAAGGACCCCCGCCCCAGCTGGTCCAAGGGGAAAGGGAATGGGGGGGGGCGGGGAACAGTATGAGAATCAGCTTTCTCCACCCCCACCCGAGCCCAATCCTCTCCAAAGCGCAATGCCTCCCACCCACCCACCCCGAGGCCCTGACCGCCGCGCCAACGGCTCCTCCAGCAGCCCCTCACTCACGTGTAGATGATGGCCATGAAATGCATCAGCCACAGCACCAAGAAGAGGACGAACCCGAAGACGGCCATTCCCTCCAAGGCCAGGTCCAGGAGCGCCATCCCCCGGCCTGGCCTGGCCCGCTCCGGCCGCCGCCGCGGACCGCGCTCCCGCAGGAGGACAGGGTGGGCGCCCGGCGCGGGGGCGCAGTAGGGGAGAGGAAGGTGGGGAGAGGAAGGGGCGGAGGGGGGTGGGGACGGAAGGGGCGGGCAGGGCCTGCGCGCCCCGCCCGCGCGCACTCGTTCGCGCTCTGTCCTGGGCGCGCTCGTTGCTGCGGGCGCTGCGGTGGCCGGGCTCCGTGGTCAGAGCGACCGTGGCCCGCGCTCAGGCTCGCCTCTCCACACCCTCGCGGTCGCCGGCCGGACCCTGCGCGCCTGCGCCCCCGATGCCAACGCCCCGCCGCCTCGCCGCCCGGCCCCGGGCCGCACAACTCCGCAGCCTGCTCCGCCGCCGAAGCTCCGCGCACTAATCAAAACCGGCGGCCAGCGCTCCGACTCTCCGGCGCGCCCCGCCCCGCCCCCGCCCCCGCCCTCCGGAACAGCGGCGACCGTCCCTCTAAGGGGTGGTGCGCGCCGCTGCTCCCCGCCCACCCTGCCGCCCTCGCGCCCGCTGCGTCACCGTCACCGTCGGGAGCGCGCCCCTGGGAGGCTTCTGCTGGACGCGAGCCCGCCTTCCCCGCGGGGTCCTGTCTCCCGCCGTGCCTAACTCTCGGCGTTGGGCGGCGGCGCCCGGGGCGGCCAGGAGTGCCGCCCTGGGCCGGCCTCCCTCGGCGGTGGCGGCACGTGACCCTGTGTCCGGCTCGAAGGCTGCTTGCCCTCTGCCGGGCTCCAGTGTTTCCGGGCGCCCCAGAGAAACACACGGAGTTGCAGGCGGCCGCCCGAGTTGTCTCGAAATCTAGCTTCCAAAGCTGCGTCTGCAGCTTCTCCGCCCGGTACTGCTCAGAGAGGCTTAGGCCCTCCTTCAGGCCACGTTCCTGGGCGCTTGGCTGTCCCATTGCCTTCCTCCCTCACTGCTTTTAATGCTGTGTTGTCTTGGATCACAGCCGACCCGAGAGCAAAATAATCTTATTCCTCACAGATCTGTAAGCACCATAGAGACAACGTGTAATGTAAAAGAAATTCTCAAACTCGGAATGTAAGGAATCAGTATCAAAGTCCCCTAAGACTACTGTCCAATACGGTAGCCATACGGGGCTATTGAGCGCTTAAAATGTGGCTGGTAGGAATTGAGGCGTCCTGTGCGTCTAAACCATACACCAGATGTCAAAGACCACCTCCTTAATACATTTTATATTGATTACATGTCGAAGCAATATTTTTGATATATTGGGTTAAATTAAAAATTACTAACTTCACTGTTTTTGTTGTTTTACTTTTTAAATGTGGCTAGCTACTAGAAAATTTTAAATTACACATGTGGATAGCACTGCTCTAAAATGTAAAGAAGTGGCACTTTGGACAATAAGTTAACTTAGCCTTTATCTTAATTTTAAATCAGTTCAGAGAGATGTTTTAATCTAGTACTAAATGTTTCTGTTTGTTTCTTTAGCCTAGATGAGTTTATATTGTTTCTTGATTGTTTTATGTTTAGACAATGTTTATTATTTCAAGTGATTTCCTTTTAAATAATCCATGACCTCCCTTGAGAGATTTCAGAATTGAATTCAATTTTGAAAAGAAGTTGGTTATTTTATCGTTGCTATTTATTATGTTTGATATTGATTAAATGAACTACCTTAATCTACAGTTAAATGGTAAACTATAATCAGAGAACCAATTCTGCATTCACTATACTCTGTTTTACTGGGGTAAAGTTCTCTGTACTGAGAACCAATTCTGCATTCACTATACTCTGTTTTACTGGGGTAAAATCAGTAAGAAAGAACAATGTTTACAAATGAAACTTCCATTGTTCAGTTACTGATTAATGAATTAAAGTTATAGCGGGATAGAATACTACCAGCAAAATAACTATAAATGGAAATTTTAAAAACATCACCATTGTAGTTCATTAATTCTAGGATTCATTTTAAAAAGAAAAAGATTTTTTAATTAATTTATTTATTTGAGAGAGAGTGAGAGTGGTGGGAGGGACAGAGGGGGAGAGAGAGAATCTCAAGCAGACTCCGCGATAAGTGCGGAGTCCTACCCCCTACTTGGGGCCTTGATCTCACAACCCTAAAATCATGACCTGAGCCAAAACCAAGAATCTAATGCTTAACCCACTGAGCCACCCAGGTACCCCCAGGACTCACTTTAAAAAACTCTTTAACATGGGGCACCTGAGTGGCTCAGTGGGTTAAGTCCCACACCGGTTTCAGCTCAGATCATGATCTCAGGTTGTGAGATTGAGCCCCGCCTCCTTAAGATTCTCTCTCCCTCTGCCCCTCCCCCTCTTAAAAAAAACAACACTTTAACACATTTTAACATTTCTGAAATGTAAATGTATCTCACAGTAACATCTTAACACTAACTGTAGATGATTTTTTCTTGATCATATGTAAGTAACAGTGCATCTTACAATGAATGCCCTCATATTCAATGAACTATATCAGTTGGTCAATTAAAGCATTTTGGTATATTCTGCTTTTCTCCAAAATGTTTTTTTGGAACCTTACAACAAAAGATTTTATATAGTATGAACAATAACATGGAAAATGAGGCCAAGAAAAGTGAAAGAAGCACATATTCTTAAGAACAGAATTGGTATAATTGAGTATAATCAGTAGATTAAAGATCAGCTATGTTGTACATAGGCCTAGTTAAACTTGGTCTTGTCCAAACCATTCTATAGATCTATAGAATATTAGGATTACATATTCTAAAATGAATATGCATGAATATGTAATCCTAACATTAGAATATATAATCCTAACATTCTATAGATACTGTAAAAGTGTATATTTCTTCCATGTAGCACAGGAACATAGGAATCTAGCAAAGACCCTGTCCGCTGATCTTACTTTTTGGCAGTTAACTTTTTTTTTTTGGTTGTCTAAAGGGCCCTCCTCTCTTTCAGAAAACAAGTTTTCACCGAGGTCAGGGCTTCTGATGCTTTCCAGGGACAATCCAGTAGCATTAGTGTATATTAGAATTCATACAGTTTGAGGAGCAATATTTTCAGAGACAAACAAAATCCAAATTTGACTGTCATTTAATGGCCCTAGATATTTTAGTTTATAAAACCTTAACAAGAAAAGAATTCAAAATATCTGGTTCAAACCAAGTAGTTAGAACACATTTTTGGCTTGAACCAAACCCAAACCAAAATATTTAGCTGACTCAAAACTGAAACTGAAATGAAATTGTATCGGTTCTAGCCCAATGTCCCAGAAAAGATAGGGCAGAAGGCTGGGAGAACACAGGTACATAAGTTACTCCAGAGAAACAAAACAATTTATCTTTGGCATGTTGATACTCTTAGTTACATTATGCCCCAACTGCCTGTATTTAAAAGTTAGTGTTACATTTTTTAAAGTTACGTTTTCAACAATCAGGATTCCTGATTTGGGTTGTGTCTAAGAAAAACATCATCTTTGGTAAGATTCTAGGTAAGTTTAAAATGTGGCACTGAAAGGCTATGCAGAGAAAAAAAGACAAATTACGCCAGATGATTATAAATATTTGTCTTTGAAAAATGAAATGTGTTGGGCGGGGCGCCTGGGTGGCTCAGTTGGTTAAGCGACGGCCTTCGGCTCAGGTCATGATCCCGGAGTCCCGGGATCGAGTCCCGCATCGGGCTCCCTGCTCAGCAGGGAATCTGCTTCTCCCTCTGACCCTTCCCCCTCTCATGCTCTCTCTCTCTCTATCTCATTCTCTCTCTCAAATAAACAAAATATTAAAAAAAAAAAAAAGAAAGAAATGTGTTGGGCGCCTGGGTGGCTCAGATGGTTAAGCGTCTGCCTTCGGCTCAGGTCATGATCCCAGGGTCCTGGGATCGAGTCCCACATCGGGTTCCCTGCTCCTTGGGAGCCTGCTTCTCCCTCTGCCTCTCTCTCTCTCTGTCTCTCATGAATAAATAAATAAAATCTTTAAAAAAAAAGAAAAAGAAAAATGAAATGTGTTAATATTTTTTACCTGCCTTTTTATGTTGTTGATTTCCTATAATGAGCATTATTGTTTTTATGGTGAAAAATGGCCATTTTTCTATGTTACAAAGGAGTTAATAAAAACCAAGTAGAAATTTTTCATAACTTTTCTTCAAATTATGAGTGGTACAGTCACTTTGGAAGATAGTTTGGCAGTTACTTACAAAACTAAACATACTCTTACCATACGATCCAGCAATCACATCCTTGGTATTTACCCAAATGAGTTGAAAACATGTCCACACAAAAACCTACATACAGATGTTTATAAGAGCTTAAATCATAATTGACAAAATGTGGAAGCAACCATGTCCTTCAGTAGATGAACGGATAAATAAACTGTGGTACGCCCAAACAATGGAATATTATTCAGCACCAAGAAGAAATGAGCTATCAAGCCATGAAAGACTTGGAGGAAGCTTGAATGTATATGACTAAGTGAAAGACTCTTTCCCACTATATGACATTCTGGGAAAGGCAAAACTATGGAGACAGTAAAAAGATCAGTGGTTGTCCAGGGAGGAGGCAAGGGATGAATAGGCAGATCACAGAGGATTTTTAGAGCAGTGAAACTATCCTGTACAATACTATAATGGTGGATACACGTATTATACATTTGTCAAAACCCATAGAATTTACAACACCAAGAGTGAATTCTAATATAAACTGTGGACTTTGGGTGATAACAATGTGTCAGTGGAGGTTCATCAGCTATAACAAATGCACCATTCTGGTGGAGATGTTGATAGTGGGGGAGACTGTGCATGTGTTGGGGCAGAAATTATGGAGAACTGTCTGTAATTTCTGCTAAATTTTGTTGTAAGCCTAAAAATCCAGAAAATAAAGTCTATCTTTTAAAAATAAGTACTTCACTCAAAAATATATATATTGAAAATGTTGTCTGGATAAGTGAGATAAACTAGTTTGTCATCAGATACTAGGGCTTTGCACCTTCTAGGCACTCAAATATTTGTTGAACAAATGAATAATCTACATTGAGAGAAGTCACTGGAAAAACTGCTCATCTTTCTCCTTTGTTTGCAAATACTTTAAAAATATTTTTTCTTTGTGGAAAAAAATAAACATGTACACATTAACTACCATAACCCCTCCTTCCTATTATACAATTAGATCACAGAGTGAGAGTAACTAACTACACATTAGTTTGCCTAATCACAACCTGAAGACCTGCTCCAACGCCCATGCTCTACTTGACAGTCAACAGCATGATTTTTATGTCAGCATTGGACATATTTTCCATCTTTGTCATTATTATAAAGAAACTTTCATATAAACATTTTTAAAATCACAGTTCAGTTCCCTATGGTTAATGTGTTATTTTTAAAAGACAGGTATACTATAAATTTTCAGCCCTATAAAAAAACTTTTTAAAAATAAGATTAAGCAAAACAAGGTGATGGATCCTCCAGAAATTGAGTAAATCTGAAGTTTCAAAAACAAAGTTAGAATCAATTGATTTGAAATTTGTGGTGCTAATGCCAAAAGAAACAATTTAATTCTTGTTTTCTTTTTTCTGTAAGCATGTTTGCAATTAGTTAGAAAAATGCCTTATCTACTTATTAGCTCAGGTGCTTAACTTAATGTTGGTTTTGTTACCCATGAAACAAGTAGGAACAAATCCTAAGATACTGTGTAATATTACTGTAAATAGCCTTCAAATGCACAAAGGTTCCAGGCAAACTCAGTTCAGGGCCTGATCCTGACAATCCACAGGTAGAGTGTGTTTGTATGTATGGGTGTGGTCCAGGGGAGTGCCTGGAGTTCACTAGAGTTCATTTCATTCACAGGTGTTTTGCTAACTCAGACCCAAATGACTAATTAAAAAGATTTACCTCATACTCATTTTTCTTTTCAAATTTCACATTTAATTTTATTTTAATCCATAGTGTGCTAGTGTGCTAGGTTGAAGCACTAATGTTTATTCTTAAAGGAAGCTAAATTTAAGGGGTGCCTGGGTGGCTCAGTCGTTAAGCGTCTGCCTTCAGCTCAGGTCACGATCCCAGGGTCCTGGGCTCGAGCCCCACATCTGGCTCCCTGCTCAGCGGGAAGCCTGCTTCTCCCTTTCCCACTCCCCCTGCTTGTGTTCCCTCTCTCGCTGTCTCTCTCTCTGTTGAAGAATAAATAAAATCTTTTTTTAAAAAAAAGGAAGCTAAATTTAAAATATTTGCAAATATGTCTCATATAAATGTCAACTTTTCTTTTTCAAAATATTTTAAAAATTGCTTTTAATTTTTTTTTAAATTTTTAAAAAATTTATTGATTTATTTTCTTTAGATTTTTTTAAAAAGATTTTATTTATGTATTTGACTGAGAGAGAGAACACAAGTAGGCAGAGCAGCAGGCAGAGAGAGAGGGAGAAGCAGGCTCCCCACTGAGCAGGGAGCCTGAGATCCCAGGACTCTGGGATCATGACCTGAGCCGAAGGCAGACGCTTAACCGACTGAGCCACCCAGGCGCCCCAAGATTTTTTGTTTGTTTTTAAAGTAATCTCTACCCCCAATGTGGGGCTTGAACTCATGACAATGAGATCAAGAATTGCATGCCCCACTGGCTGAGCCAGCCAGGTGCCCCTAAAATCGCTTTCTTTTTAGATAGACTCAATTCATTTATTAAAGTTTATAATGTTAAAAACTTACCTAAGCTGTGTGTGTGTGTGTAAAAAAACTTGGTAGTTTCCTACGATCCAGCAATTGCACTACTGGGTATTTACCCCAAAGATACAAAAGTAGGGATCCGAAGGGGTACGTGCACCCCGATGTTTATAGCAGCAATGTCCACAATAGCCAAACTGTGGAAAGAGCCAAGATGTCCATCGACAGATGACTGGATAAAGAAGATGTGGTATATATATACAATGGAATATTATGCAGCCAT
>NW_028058815.1:0-397 GCF_054177405.1 Leptonychotes weddellii
CCCCCAACCTCCAGAGAGGGGAGGGGGCTGGAAATGGAGTTAAGGATTGATCACCTGTGTAAAGAAGCCTCCATAAAATCCCAAAAATACAGGATTCAGGAGCTTCCAGGTTGGTGAACACATCCACCGTCCACACCGGGAGGGCGAACCTCCCAAACCTCGCCATATGTGCCTCTCCATCGGGTGCTCGTCTGTGTCCATCACGTCCTTTAACAGACGCGTCAACTGGGGGCACCTGGGTGGCTCAGTCGGTGAGGCGTCCGACTCTTGGTTTCGACTCAGGTCGTGATCTCAGGGTCCTGAGGCCAAGCCCCACACTGGGCTCCCAGCTCAGCACGTTCGGCGGGAGTCTGCTTGGGATTCTCACTCCCTCTGCCTCTGCCCCTCCCGCTCGTGC
>NW_028058816.1:0-397 GCF_054177405.1 Leptonychotes weddellii
TTGCGTGCGCGCCACCCCGACCCCGCCGGTCTGGTCCTCCACCCCGAGGGCTGCCCTAAAGTCCTTTCCCGACGCTACCGGTCTGCGAGTCTGTGCCCCGTCCGCAGCGCGCGAGGCTGTCACTCACCGGCGGTGTAGGATCAGAAGGGGCTGTTCTGTTGGATGGTTCCTGAAGACTGCCGATCCTGCTCTGGGACTCCGACCAGCAGTTCCTTGAGAGAAGAGCCTCTTCTTTCTCAGCTATATCCCCAGGGCTTGCAACAGTACTAGGTACACACTAGGTGTTCAATAAATACCGGTTAAACAGATGAATCCCTCAGCCCTCCCTGCATCTTGGTAGGCTGGATGTGATGGAGTCAGAATTCAGACTTCTCCAAGTTGCAATTGAAGGAAAAAC
>NW_028058817.1:0-397 GCF_054177405.1 Leptonychotes weddellii
AAGACTAAGTTCAAGCAACAGAACTTCCAGGCTAACCTCTAAAACCTCTAGTATGATTCTTCCTCTCTCTCTATGCTCATCAACCAGCTGGGGGCAAATGATCCAGAGTTAGAAGATAGCAAACCTACAAAACAGAGGGATCCTCGTTCCCTGAATGAGTCAGTGGAGGGAATCCAGGCCCGTAAGTGACTTAATGAAAGGAACCTGGCTTCCTCCTTGAGTCAGTGTAATAGAGCCCCATGCTGATTGATTTGGGACATGATGTGAAAAAAATAAATGCCCATTGTGTGAAGGTATTGAAACTTGAGGGCTGTTTCAGAAATTAGACTAACATAATTAATTAAAGGACTTTTGGAACACTGCAACAAGATAGGCAAGTGAATTTTATATTAGGGAA
>NW_028058818.1:0-397 GCF_054177405.1 Leptonychotes weddellii
TTTTTGGGGCGCCTGGGTGGCTCAGTTGGTTAAGCGACTGCCTTCGGCTCAGGCCATGATCCTGGAGTCCTGGGATCGAGTCCCGCATCGGGCTCCCTGCTCGGTAGGGGGTCTGCTTCTCCCTCTGACCCTATCCCCTCTCATGCTCTCTCTATCTCATTGTCTCTCTCAAATAAATAAATAAAATCTTCAAAAAAAAGGGCGCCTGGGTGGCTCAGTTGGTTAAGCGACTGCCTTCGGCTCAGGTCATGATCCCAGGGTCCTGGGATCGAGTCCCACATCGGGCTCCCTGCTCTGCGGGGAGCCTGCTTCTCCCTCTCCCCCTCCCCCTGCTGGTGTTCCCTCTCTCGCTGTGTCTCTCTCTGTCAAATAAATAAATAAAATCTTTAAAAAAAAA
>NW_028058819.1:0-397 GCF_054177405.1 Leptonychotes weddellii
AAGACTAAGTTCAAGCAACAGAACTTCCAGGCTAACCTCTAAAACCTCTAGTATGATTCTTCCTCTCTCTCTATGCTCATCAACCAGCTGGGGGCAAATGATCCAGAGTTAGAAGATAGCAAACCTACAAAACAGAGGGATCCTCGTTCCCTGAATGAGTCAGTGGAGGGAATCCAGGCCCGTAAGTGACTTAATGAGAGGAACCTGGCTTCCTCCTTGAGTCAGTGTAATAGAGCCCCATGCTGATTGATTTGGGACATGATGTGAAAAAAATAAATGCCCATTGTGTGAAGGTATTGAAACTTGAGGGCTGTTTCAGAAATTAGACTAACATAATTAATTAAAGGACTTTTGGAACACTGCAACAAGATAGGCAAGTGAATTTTATATTAGGGAA
>NW_028058820.1:0-397 GCF_054177405.1 Leptonychotes weddellii
TGTGTGCTGCCGTAGGCACTGAGCTGTAGCACTAAGAAAACAGCGCCTCTAATTGTGCCAGCTTTCTAGTCGTGGGGATCTGGCCATAACCATAACCACACACGTGCATGGTAGGGCTGGCAAGTGAAAGCGAGGCAAGAACAGTAAAGTGAGCGATGGTGGGGGTCTGTGTCATACCAGGGTGATCAGGCAAGGCCTCTGTGATGAGGTGACATTTGAGCCGAGACTTTAATCGAAGTGAGGGAGTGAGCCGTCTGGTGACAGAGCCATCCAAACGGAGCAGACTGTACAAAAAGGCCCTGCGGTGAGGGTGTGTTCGGCATGTTGGGCTAGAGTGAGGGTTAAGAGTGGAAGGTGATGAGGTCAGAGAGCCGGAGAGGGGCCAGACCACATGCAG
>NW_028058821.1:0-397 GCF_054177405.1 Leptonychotes weddellii
CCGCTCTGCGCACATGCCAAAAGTGCCAAGTATGTGGAAGTAGAAGTGTATAAATTGCCCCCTTTGTTTGTGCTCGGGGCTCAGACCTTTGGAGACCTCTCCTCTGAGCCCGCGGGTGTTAAATAAACCTCCTATCCTCCAAGATCTCCGGGTGCTGCTTGGTTCTTCCATCGGGTGATCCAGTCCAGGTTCCATAACATTTGGTTCCCTGACCAGGAAACCCAACCACCGGTTTGGGGCAAGGGCAGGGCGGTGACAGAACAAGGGATCATAACGGCGAAGGTGTGCCCTGCTTAATTTTCGGCAGTCTCCCACCCCGGTCACCTCGGGCCGGCCCCACTCCACTGTTCCCGCCAGACTCGAGGAGACTTGGCAGGTGAGGACCTGCTCCCGACGT
>NW_028058822.1:0-397 GCF_054177405.1 Leptonychotes weddellii
TTTTTTTTTTAAAGATTTTATTTATTTATTTGAGAGAGAGAGAATGAGAGACAGAGAGCATGAGAGGGAGGAGGGTCAGAGGGAGAAGCAGACTCCCTGCCGAGCAGGGAGCCCGATGCGGGACTCGATCCCGGGACTCCAGGATCATGACCTGAGCCGAAGGCAGTCGCTTAACCAACTGAGCCACCCAGGCGCCCGATTACTTTCAAAATTTAATCCTATATGTATTTTTTAGATTTTTGCTGATACAAATCCAAAAATTCTTGCAATGTTTTTATTCTTAATCATGTCTTCTGGAATCTGAATTTGTAATTGTCTCCTTTGGGCACATCAGTTTCTAATTCTAATTTAGATCAGGAGGTAATAAGAAATGGTAGAAGATGGACATAATAAGAAT
>NW_028058823.1:0-397 GCF_054177405.1 Leptonychotes weddellii
ATGCGGCATGCAAGTGAAGAAGAATCCTATTGCACTGGAAGTGGGAGAGTGACAGAGATGAGATTGAGAGAGAGGCAGCCAGGTCAGGAGGAACAATACAGTTGACCCTTGAACAACACAGGTTTCAGCTGTAAGGGTCCATTTATGCATGGATATTTTTCTTTTTTCTTTTTTTTTTTTTTAAGATTTTATTTATTTAGGGCGCCTGGGTGGCTCAGTTGGTTAAGCGACTGCCTTCGGCTCAGGTCATGATCCTGGAGTCCCTGGATCGAGTCCCGCATCGGGCTCCCTGCTCGGCAGGGAGTCTGCTTCTCCCTCTGACCCTCCCCCCTCTCATGTACTCGCTCTCTCTCATTCTCTCTCTCTCAAATAAATAAATAAAATCTTAAAAAAAAAT
>NW_028058824.1:0-397 GCF_054177405.1 Leptonychotes weddellii
AGAGCTCAGTGGTTGCCAGGGGCGGAAGGGGTAGCAACAGTGGATGAATAGGCAGAGCACAGAGGATTTTTAGGGTGGTGAGACCATCCTGTAAGAGACTATAGTGGTAGGTACATGTCATCATATGTTTGTCCAAACCCACAGAATGTGTAACACCAAGAGTGAGCTATAACATAAACTATGGGCTTTGGGTGATGACGTGTCAATGTTGGTTCATCAGTTGTAACAAAAGTACCACTCTGCTGGGGATGTGGATAGTGGGGGAGGTTACACCTGGGTGAGGGCGGGGGGAGATGGGAAATCTCTGTATCTGCTGCTCAATTTTGCTGTAAATATGCAACTGCTCTAAAATATGAAGTCTATCAAAAAAATGTATGCAGTGCATTCTGTCAGCAGG
>NW_028058825.1:0-8511 GCF_054177405.1 Leptonychotes weddellii
AAAAAAAAAAAGAAAAAAGAAGGGAGAGAATGTGATCAGGCAGGAGACTAGAGCAAAGCCATACACTAGAGATTTAGGGTATATTTTTATCTGTTAGAAGAAACTGTATCTCAAAATTTTAAAGAGAGAACAGCTTATATATATATATATGCCAAAAATAAGGTTAACTACTATGAAGGGATAGAATATGACTCTAAAAATGAAAAATTAAAATGTTTTTTAAAAAGGGGATTGATAAGATGTTGGTTGAAAAAGGGCAAAAGAAAAATTAAAAAAAAAAGACAGCTAAAAAAATTAACTTTGAAAGACTAAAGAATCATGGTAAAAAAGCCATGGATTCTATGTACAGTATTCCCCTAGCTCTGCAGTTCTGCCGTTCTCATTGATCGGTAAACTTGGTCTTGACTGGATGTTCTCACTGATCTTCTGGGAGAGGGGCCTGTTGCCGTGGTTTCCAAATGTCTTTGCTGGAGGCGGAATTGCCCCTCCTTGCCGGGTGGGGCTAAGTAATTTGCTCGAGTTTGCTCTCGGGAGCTTTTGTTCTCTGCAAGCTTTCCATACAGCTTTGGAGGACGAGAGTGAAAATAGCAGCCTCCCAATCTCCGCCCCGGAGGAGCCGAGAACTTGGGGCCCCGCTCCTCAGTGAGCCCCCAGAGAAAAGCAGTCAGTCACTCCCGTCTCCCTGGTCTCCGGCCGCACTCCGTGCTCACCTGGCCTGTGACCGCACGTTTCTATCTCTGGCACCCGACTTGGTGTGGAGTCTCCAAACCCAGCAGATCCCTGCAGTGTGCTCCTGTGCTGCTCCTCCCAGGGGAGGAAGGGGAGTCTCCCTGGATCTGCCACTTGTTGGGTCCCTGCTGGAAGAGCAGTGGTCTGACTGTGCCGCGGATCACAGTTTATGGCAACCCCGAGCTGAGAGCCCGCTCCTTGGCTCTGTCTCTGCAGCCAGCTTCCCCGCTCCGATACCTGGGAGCTCTGCTGCACTCAGGCACCCCCAGTCTTTCTGTGACCCTGAGGGTCCTGAGACCACACTGTCCCGTGAGGGTTCCACCCCCTGCTTAGCTACTGGAGCTATGTCCCTCAGCGGAGCAGACTTCTAAAAGTTCCGATTTTGTGCTCTGGGGCTCTATCACTTGCCAGAAGCGGCCGACGGAGGCCCCCTCCCCTGCCATCTATCCTCCCGAATATCGCCTTGCAGTCACTTCTCCGCACGTCCTACCTTCCAGAAAGTGGTTGCTTTTCTGTTTAGAGAGTTGTTGCTATTCTTTTCTTCGATCTCCTGTTGAGTTCGTAGGTGTTCAGAATGGTTTGATCCCTATCCAGCTGAATTCCTGAGACCAGACAAAATCTAGGTCTCCTACTCCTCTGCCATCTTGCTCTTCTCTTAGTCTCCTTAACAAAAGAAATTTTAAAATAATTTCAGACTTGGGAATTAAAATTCTGTAAATATTTAGTGAATGAACTCCACTGCTTTTTATGAGCTGGAAATAAGAAGAGAACTTTATGGGGAAATTCAGCCAGCCTGCAAGGGCTTTCAGTGAGGGATTGGGAAAGCTAAAGTTGTATTTTGGGGAAATATGGATGTTTTTGAACTCTTGATGTAAATTTTTACTTTTGTTCTCTTGGAATAGTTTCTAACTGTCTCTGTGATAAAGAGGGTGCTCAAGAGCAATGAGGGAATATTAGAGGGCCTCTGTTTTGGATGAAGGGGACCTTGGTTACTGTATGAAGTACTATATGACAATAGGAAGCACAATGGGTATATAATATGGCAGTTGACAAAGTAATTTCGGTGAGTTTTAGTTGCTTGTTATCTTGCTACCACCTTAGGATAGGTCATTTACCCTAAGCTGACCAATACCACCTTCAGTTTTAGCTTCTGTTGGCATTGAGTTAAAACAATTTCTAAAAGCAAATACCCTGTATTGTGCCCCAAGACATTGATAAAATAGCCTTGTTAAGAGTGCACAGTAGGCACCCCTTTGTACAATATCTTTCTTACCCCTACTTATTTGGAAAATATAATGTATGATGTTTTCTTTATTTTTTTTAAAGATTTTACTTATTTATTTGAGAGAGAGAGAGCATGAGCAGGGGCAGGAGCAGGGAGAAGCAGACTCCCTGCTTCTCGATGTGGGGCTCAATCCTGGGACTCCAGGATCATGACCTGAGCTGAAGGCAGACGCTTAACCAACTAAGCCACCCAGGCACCCCTGATGTTTTCCTTATGAAAACCAATAAGGACAATAAGGACAATAAGGATGTTTTCCTTATGAAAACCAATAAGGACAGTGAATATCTTGTACGTAATATAGTATTGGACAATTCTTATTAGTGAGGTTTTTGAAATATCTTTGAATTGTTAAAAGCTATTTCAATTTTATCCAGTTCCTCTAAAGGACAGTACTAATCTGATTGGTAAAATAGTCTGTATTCCAGAGGATCCTTGAGGTAAATACACTGAAAGATGAGGAAAGCCTATTTACCCTCTGATCTATCCATTTGGCCAACTGAGCATTATTTGTTTTTTGAAGATTTTATTTCTAAATAATCTCTACACCCAATGTGGAGCTTGAACTCACAACTGTGAGATCAAGAATTTCATGCTCTGCTGGCTGAGCCAGCCAGGTGCCCCCCAACTGAGCATTCTTAACAAAAAATTATATTGAAAAATTTAAACATATATCAAAATAGAGTATGAAAAACTGAATGTATCCATCACCCATTTTCAAAAATTATCACAATATGTTGTCCTCATTTTATCTATTTATTCTCCATTTACTCAAACATGCAACTTTAAAAAAATGTAGGAGTATTTTTAACTTTCATTTTGAAATAAGTTCAGACTTAGAGAAAGGTTGCAAAAATAGTACAAAAAATTCCATATATTTTCACAATATAGATTTGACAAATATTATTTTGTCATATTTGAGTTTCTCATTTTCTGAACTGTTTGGAGTACTTATAGACATGATAAGCCTTTGTCTCTAAATACATACATTTTTATTTCCTTGAAAAAAGGAAATCAGGACATTTACATCAACATAATATTATTATCTAATCTATAGACTTTATCCAAATTTGCCATTTGTCTCACTAATGTCCTTTATGGGAAAATAATTTTTTTTTTTCTGATCAGGATCTAATCCAGGATCACATATTTAGCTCTCATGTCTTTTTAGTCTCCTTTAAAATGGGTGCATTACTCAGTTTTCTTTTTTTTTTTTACTTCTATCATCTTGGTATTTTTGAAGATTACATACCAGTTGTTTTGTAGAATGTAGAAATAGTTTGGTTTTACTAGAGTAATTTAGAACAAATTCTAGATATTTATTATTAAACCTAAAAAATACCTATGTATCTTTAACATGTAAGGTTTTAAAAGAAGCAATCTTAGTGCTACTATCTCACTCAGAAAAAATTAGTAATAATTCCTTAATATTATTTAATATCTAATCCTTGTTCAGTTTTCCCTGATTATCTCAATGATTGTCCCATTGTCTTTTTATAATAGATTTGTTTGGACAATGATACAAGTCCTACATTCTACTTCTTTGCACATGTCCCTTAAGATTCTTTTAATTTATACTAGTTCCCTCTCCTTTTCTCTCCATGCTATTAATAGTTGAAAAACTAGGTCATTTGTCTTAGAAAATTTCTCAATTGTGTTTTTGGCTGATGCTCAACTGAGTGCTCATATCCTCAAGCTTTGTAAAAATGGAGGTGATGGTGGGGTGCCTGGGTGGCTCAGTAGGTTAGGTGTCTGCCTTTAGCTCAGGTCATGATCCCAGAGTCCTGGGATTGAGCCCCACATTGGACTCCCTGCTGTGTGGGGAGTCTGCTTCATCCTCTTGCTTTGCCCTTCCCCCTGCTTGTGCTCTCTCTCTCTCTCAAATAAATACAGTCTTTTTTAAAAAATGGAGGTGGTGGCGTAAGAAGGAAATAATGTACAAAGCACCTATTCCCCTTGATCTATACCCTTGGTTCCAAGGTATGTCATTTTCACGATGGAGGCATTCTTTATAGTTGTTATAATGTTGATGATGGTTCTTAAATCATGATTTGGCTTTGCTCTTCAGTGTCTGTCAACAGTACCTCATATTGTTATTTTAGATTGGATCAAGTCCAGTCTAAAAGTATTAGTTGAATTAGCATGATGGTCACTGAAACAATTTTAGTATATGACCAGGGCTTATTTAGTCTTATAATTCTATTCCATTCCATCTAATACAAATGTGACCTGCTCTGTTCCTAGTCTTAAAGTTGTTACAATAAAAATGAAGGATTATTTTTCATTAGCTTGTTCTACTCCTAAGAATAATTTATTTAGAAGCAGGGGCCTAATTATTATCGACTTATCTGCTTTATCTTGCCTAGGGAAAAGACAATTGAATAAAGTAGAACATAAACTATTCTTGCTAATAATGACCAGTTCAAGTTAATGCCTTTCAGCCATTCCATAGAACTTAAATTGGCATTTCAATTTTTTTTTCCATTTTTTCCATGTTTTATCACACACAGAAACATAAACATACCCACATGCCCCACTAACTAGTCTAGATCATTAGCTTGTCAGGGAGAGAAGGTAATGGTAAATTGAGAGTCTAAACACAGAGAAAGTAGATTTTAAGAACCAGATGAAGCCAAGGATAGTCAAAATGAATGTCTGATATAATTTTTGATATTATATTTAAATAATAAAAGAAGGAAATTATAATAATAGTTAACATTTATTGAATGCTTACTTCTGGTCTGGCAATGTAAGGAGCACTACAGAATTACCTCTTTTGATTGTTGTCAGAACAGTACTGTGAAGTAAAAAGTTCTTGTTTTTGTAAATCAGATACAGAATTGAGGCTTAGGAAGATTATATAATTTTCCTAACATCACATAACTAATAAGTGTGGAATTGTGTTTTAAAATCTGTTTAAAGGTCTGGGGCGCCTGGGTGGCCCAGTTGTTTAGCGACTGTCTTCGGCTCAGGTCATGATCCTGGAGTCCCAGGATCAAGTCCCGCAACAGGCTCCCTGCTCAGCAGGAAGTCTGCTTCTCCCTCTGACCCAACCCCCTCTCATGCTCTCTCTATCTCATTCTCTCTTTCAAATAAATAAATAAAATCTTTATAAAAAAAGGAAAAAAAAATCTGTTTAAAGTTCTGTTTAACTTGAGAATTGAAGCTCTAAACCATGTCATAATGGCCAGTTTTTGTAATTTGTTCCACCATGCCAAGTTACTTATTACTAGTAGTTCTGACTCTTAATTTCTGCTTATTTATCTGAAAGTAACTTCCAACCACTTAAATACTTGGTTCTTATTAGACTCTGTGGGCAGACAGGTCTGCCTAGTAGTGAAGAAAGTCCTGTCTGTAAATTAGGCAGTTCTATCTACAAAATCTTATTATTGCCAAACTTTTCCTCTTCCCTTTCCTTTTCTTTTTGCTTTCTTTTCTCCTCTTTCCTTCATTTCTTCCCTTCCCTTCCCTTCCTTTCCCTTCCCTTCCCTTCCCTTCTTCCTTTTGGTATTACAAATAAAACATTTATTTTGCTTATGATTCTGTGAGCTAGCCGGGCAAGTCTCCTGGTCTGAATCCATGAGCTGACCACAGACACAGGCATGGATACGTTGGTTTTCCTCACTATGGCTGCTTCATCCTCCAGTAGGCTAGCTCGGCCTTGGATTACATGATGGTCTTGAGGTTCCAAGAGCAGCAAAATATCAATCCCCAGTGCACAAGCACTTTTCAAGTCATTGGATCATGTGTGTTAATGTCCTATTGCTCAAAGTAAGTCACACATCTAAGCTATTGGGTGGGGATATAGAATCCACTGTTGATTAGAAGGATGGATTTTTGGCCATTTTCCCATCTATCACAGAACCTCAGGATGGGAAGCACATTGGGGCTTTTGAAACATTTTAGCTATGACTTAGAGCTCAGTCAAACATCAAGATGTAGTATGATATGACTTAGAACCTAAAATTATTTTTCTGAGTAGTTTTTAATTTCCTCAATTCCAATTATTGAATTATTAATTCCTTCCTTAATGATTCTTGTTTTTAAGTCAAATATTACATTTAACCAAAATTCATACATTAAAATCACCCCAAACCAGATCTTAGTCTGCTTCTGAGATATCAGTTCTATTTCATTCATCTGTGTCTGTTCTTAACCCAGTACCATACTGATTTATTTATTATAGATTTAGAAAATATTTTTTAAGGGGTAGGCCTAGTTTGTTCTTTTTCTTTCCCTGCCTTTAGAGTTTATAAAAAAATTATCACCCTTTAGTGCACTTTTATTTTTTGGCATTTCAGGAAGTGACAGTCTAGAAGTTTTCTTTTTCTTTCATTCTTTTCAAAACCAACTTTACTGAGATAATAATTCATGTCCCATACAATTCATTTATCAAACCAAATCAATGATTTTTATTATATACATGGAATTGTGCAACCATCTCCATAATCTAATTTTATATATTTTTATTTCAAATTTTTATTTAAATTCTAGTTAGTTAAAATAGTGTTAATTGGTTTCAGGACTAGAATTTAGTGATTCATCACTTACATATAACATCCACTATTGAACACAATGAGTCCCTCCTTAATACCCACCACCCATTTAGGCTATCTTCCCACCCATCTCCCCTCCAACAACCCTGATAAGAGTCTCTTATGGTTTGGTTTTCTTTTTTTCCCCTTCCCATATATTCATTCCTTTTGTTTCTTAAGTTTCACATATGAGTGAAATCATAGGGTATTTGTCTTTCTCTGACTGACTTATTTCACTTAGCATAATACTCTTTAGTTTCATCCATGTAATTGCAAATGGCAAGATTTCATTCCTTCTGATGGCTAAGTAATATTCCATTGTGTGTGTGTGCATACGCGCGTGTGTGCACACATACCACATCTTTATCCATCATCAATTGATGGACATTTGGGCTTTTTCCATAATTTGGCTATTGTTGATAGTGCTGCTATAAACATTGGGGTGCATGTGCCCCTTGGAATCAGTATTTTTGTATCCTTTGGTTATATGCCTAGTAATGCAATTACTGGGTTATAGGGTAGTCCTAGTTTTAACTTTTTGAGGAAACCCCATACGGTTTTGCTCAATTGGGAGGCGCCTGGCTGCCCAATTTGCATTCCCACCAACAGTGCAAAACTGTTCCCCCTTGTCCACATCCTTGACAACATCTATTGTTTCCTGTGTTGTTAATTTTAGCCATTCCGGCAGGTGTGAGGTGGTATCTCATCATTGTTTTGATTTCTTTTTCCCTGATGATGAGTGATGTTAAGCATCTTTTCATGGGTCTGTTAGCCATCTGTATGTCTTTTTTGGAAAAATGTCTGTTCATGCCTTCTGCCAATTTCTTAACTGGATCATTTGTTTTTTGGGTCTTGAGTTTGAGAAGTTCTTTATACATTTTGCATACTAATCCTGTATCAGGCATGTCATTTGCAAATATCTTCTCCCATTTTGTAAGCTGCCTTTTAGTTTTGTTGATTGTTTCCTTTGCTGTGCAGAAGCTTTTTATCTTGATGAAGTCCCAATAGTTCATTTTTGCTTTAGTTTCCCTTGCCTTTGGAGACGTGTTTAGCAAGAAGTTGCTGCAGCCAAGGTCGGAGAGGTTGCTTCCTGTGTTCTCCTCTAGGATTTTGATGGATTCCTGTTTCACACTTAGATGTTTCATACATTTTGAGTTTATTTTGGGTATGGTGTAAGACAGTGATCCAGTTTTATTCTTCTGCAGGCTACTGTCCAGTTTTCCCAACACCATTTATTGAAGAGACTTTTTTCCATTGGATATTCTTTCCTGCTTTGTTGAAAATTAGTTGACCATATAGTTGTGGGTCCATTTCTGGGTCTTCTATTCTGTTCCATTGATCTATGTGTCTGTTTTTGTTCCTGTACCATACTGCCTTGATGACTACAGCTTTGTAATATTACCTGAAGTCCAAAATTGTAATGCTTCCAGCTTTATTTTTCTTTTTCAAGATTGCTGTGGCTATTTGGGGTCTTTTGTGGTTCCATACGAATTTTAGGATTGTTTGTTCTAGCTTTGTGAAAAGTGCTATTGGTATTTTGATAGGGATTGCATTAAATGTGTAGATTTCTTTGAGTAGTATAGATATTTTAACAATATTTGTTCTTCCAATCCAGGAGCTTGGAACATTTTTCCATTTCTTTATGTCCTCTTCAGTTTCTTTCATAAGTCTTCTTTAGTTTTCAGAGTACAGATCTTTTACCTCTTTGGTTAGGTTTATTCCTAGGTATTTTATGGTTTTTGGTGCAATTGTAAATGGGATCGATCCCTTGATTTCTCTTTCTGCTGCTTCATTATCAATGTATAGAAATGCAATAGATTTCTGTACATTGATTTTATATCCTGCTACTTTGCTAAATTCATGTATCAGTTCTAGCAATTTTTTGGTGGAGTCTTTTGGGTTTTCTACATAGAGTATCATGTTTTCTGCAAATAGTGACAGTTTGACTGCTTCCTTGCTGATTTG
>NW_028058826.1:0-397 GCF_054177405.1 Leptonychotes weddellii
CATGTACCCCTTCGGATCACTACATTTGTATCTTTGGGGTAAATACCCAGTGCAATTGCTGGGTCATAGGGTAGCTCTATTTTCAACTTTTTGAGGAACCTCCATACTGTTTTCCAGAGTGGCTGCCCCAGCTTGCATTCCCACCAACAGTGTAGGAGGGTTCCCCTTTCTCTGCATCCTCGCCAACATCTGTCGTTTCTTGACTTGTTAATTTTAGCCATTCTGACTGGTGTGAGATGGTATCTCATTGAGGTTTTTATTTGGATTTCCCTATGCCGAGCGATATTGAGCACTTTTTCATGTGTCTGTTGGCCGTTTGGATGTGTCCATCAAAATCCTAGAGGAGAACACAGGCAGCCACCTCTTCAACCTCAGCCGCAGCAACTTCTTCCTAGAA
>NW_028058827.1:0-397 GCF_054177405.1 Leptonychotes weddellii
TCCTCCGCCATCTTGCTCCGCCCCCCCTTATGCTGTTGAGATGTTTGATGCCATCCTGAAAAAACCAAGATGACTTGGTTTTTCTGCTTATGTATCGATGGGATTGTATGATAGTGAAACGAGGTGGTGGAAATAGAGGTGGGTGGTGAAGGGAATGTGGTCAGTTGGGGAGGTAAAGGTAAAATGGTAGGATGAGGGAAAAGAGCAGCCCTAAGGAAGAGGACATTGAACCCCTTTCTCCATAATTTGCAGCCCCATGAAGAAGAAATAAAGCCAGTTACCAAAGAAGCTGTTCTATGTGGAATAGGAATTTTAACGAAAATGGACACTATGATCACTTTACCTTGTAGAAAAAAAATGATCTTCCTTCTAGAGCACATTTGCAAGAAGACCTAAA
>NW_028058828.1:0-397 GCF_054177405.1 Leptonychotes weddellii
TATACCTACATATATGTATTTATATATTCATATATTTTATATATAACAACTGATGTATTTTTCATTATATTTTCAGATTATTTCATATTGAAAGGAATTTTGACTATGTTGTGTATATACCTCTTAAAGCAACAATTGTTTTTCAATTGATTTTTTGTGATTTGTAGGTAAAATATCAAGTCATCTATAAATAACAATAATATTGTTTCTTCCTTTCCAATGCCTTTGACTTTTGCTTCAGTTCTGTGTCTTACTCATTGCCTTGACCAGAACTCTTAATGTAGGATAATAGTGGTGATAGCAACATGCTTTTGATTTTAGTTTTAGTGATATATTCAAATATTTTAACTGCTGTCTTTGGTTTAAGATAGCTATTCTTTTTTTTTTTTTTTTAAAG
>NW_028058829.1:0-397 GCF_054177405.1 Leptonychotes weddellii
TTTATTTATTTATTTGACAGAGAGAGAGACAGTGAGAGAGGGAACACAAGCAGGGGGAGTAGAAAGAGAAGCAGGCTTCCCGCAGAGCAGGGAGCCTGATGCGGGGCTCGATTCCAGGAACCCGGGATCATGACCTGAGCCGAAGGCAGACGTTTAATGACTGAGCCACCCAGGCACCCCTACATAAATATTTTTTAAAAAGTTTATTTTTAGACAGTAACAAATTTACAAAGTAAGTGAAGTGTGGGAAAAAATATTTTTAAGACCTATAGCCAACACTACTTGTATACAAACCATATAAAATTTCCTGATAATCAGTAGGGGAAAACAGACCAAAAAAATGATGAAAGACATTTGCAAGAACTTTGCAGAAGAGGAAATACAAATAGTCAATGCC
>NW_028058830.1:0-397 GCF_054177405.1 Leptonychotes weddellii
GTCTCATGGTAATGACCCACTGAGAAAAGAATAACAGATTAATTTTATCAAAAACATATCAAAACTGCAGAATAAACAATCCATGAGAATAAAGATATTGAGGGAGGGTGAAGAAATAAAATGGTAGATGTATTCACACTGGCTACCTTCATATGATAAGTAATGTCTTTTATGAATGTATATTAAAAATCAGTGGTGACGGAAAAGTATCTGCGGTATACAATAAAAAATAATCTAAGTCTTACTGGGTATTTACCCCAAAGATACAAATGTAGGGATCTGAAGGGGTATGTGCACCCCAGTGTTTATAGCAGCAAAGTCCACAATAGCCAAACTGTGGAAAGAGCCAAGATGTCCATCGACAGATGAATGGATAAAGAAGATGTGGTATATATAC
>NW_028058831.1:0-397 GCF_054177405.1 Leptonychotes weddellii
CCAGATAATCCAGGATAATCTCTTTTAAAATCAGATAATTAGCAAAATCCATTCCATCCTCCACCTTAATTCTCCATTGCCATGTAATTTGACACACTCACGGTTCTCAGGATTGGGATGTGGACGTTTTAGGCGGGGAGCATGATTCTACCTACAGCACAGGGACATGGTAATTTCTTTATCTGATTAAAGAGAGATCGGGGCGCCTGGGTGGCTCAGTTGGTTAAGCGACTGCCTTCGGCTCAGGTCATGATCCTGGAGTCCCTGGATCGAGTCCCGCATCGGGCTCCCTGCTCGGCAGGGGGCCTGCTTCTGCCTCCTGCCCTCCCCCCTCTCATGTGCTCTCTCTCATTCTCTCTCTCTCAAATAAATAAATAAAATCTTTAAAAAAAAAAAA
>NW_028058832.1:0-397 GCF_054177405.1 Leptonychotes weddellii
GGGCGCCTGGGTGGCTCAGTTGGTTAAGCGACTGCCTTCGGCTCAGGTCATGATCCTGGAGTCCCTGGATCGAGTCCCACATCGGGCTCCCTGCTCGGCGGGGAGTCTGCTTCTCCCTCTGACCCTCCCCCTCTCATGTGCTCTCTCTCTCTCATTCTCTCTGTCTCAAATAAATAAATAAAATCTTTAAAAAAAAAAAGAATAGCCATACACCAGACTGCCACATACTACTACGTTTCCAAAGATCTCAGAGAAGTACCCTTGAGAAATAAAATGTGATGTGTGGCAAGAATAATAAGGATTTATTAACAAACATTTCTCCATTTTCTCCTCAAAATGACAGCAAAAAAAATGTCTTTTATATGACAAGAACAAAAATGTAGTCAAGAGCTGATAG
>NW_028058833.1:0-397 GCF_054177405.1 Leptonychotes weddellii
CGCCTGGGTGGCTCAGTTGGTTAAGCGACTGCCTTCGGCTCAGGTCATGATCCTGGAGTCCCGGGATCGAGTCCCGCATCGGGCTCCCTGCTCGGCAGGGAGCCTGCTTCTCCCTCTGACCCTTCCCCCTCTCATGTGCTCTCTGTCTCTCTCATTCTCTCTGTCTCAAATAAATAAATAAAATCTTTAAAAAAAAAAAGAAATATTTTACATTATTTTTAAACAAAATATTATTATGCAGCTTGATTATCCATCTTTCTCAACAAACTTACTTCTAAACAAGATTTGAAAATTGCCCCAAAATCAAAATAATATTTTTCCATAATTAAAATAAATACTAACAATAGATTTAAAATTCTAGAAGAATTGTTTTGAGAAATTACAAGTATAGTTTTAA
>NW_028058834.1:0-397 GCF_054177405.1 Leptonychotes weddellii
AGCAAAAGGGGCATAGAAAAGGGAGGGAGTGTTGTCTCGGTCGCCAAGAAAGGTGGAAGGCATCCATTGTGCTGAAAATGCTGGAAGCAACGGAGCCAGGGCAGGGACGGAGGAACCCATGAGTTAGAAGTGGGGTCATAGCTTCCAGTGGGGTGGGATGGAAGGAAGGAGTTGGGGAGGCTGCAGATGAGTTGTGGGACGATTGCCATCTGCTAAAGCTGTGTGGGGAGGTCCTGAGATAGGTTTGAGGAGGGTTAGCAAAAGTTTGAAAAAGCTGTTGTGGAGAAAGGGGTAAAGAAAACCAAGAAACGAAAAATAATTTATGAGCAGCCTGTGAGGGCCAGGCTGGGGTTGGAGATCCTGAATCTGAAACACCAGTTTCTGTGCTGTGTGGTTT
>NW_028058835.1:0-397 GCF_054177405.1 Leptonychotes weddellii
GTGTAGATAATATCATGATGCAGTTCTGCCTTAGACTTTCTTATGGTTGAAGAAGACTGTTATTAATGCCTGGCTTCCATGCTTCTAGTTTAAAAAGGTCCCATGATAGTGCTTCTCAAACAGCTTCAATCGATTTTCAAAGTTTTCATCACCCCAAAATAAATCCCATACTATTAGCAATCACTTCCCATTCCCCACCTGCCCCCCACAACCCTCTCTCCTGCTCCCCAGCCTTTGGCAACCACTTGTCTCTATGGATTTATCTATTCTAGACATTTCATATAAATGGAATCATATAATATGTGTACTTTGTGGCTGTCTTCTTTCACTTAACATAAAGTTTGCAAGGTTCATGTTACAGCATGTATCAGTATGTCATTTTATGTACATTGTCAGT
>NW_028058836.1:0-8511 GCF_054177405.1 Leptonychotes weddellii
GCTCACAGCAACCCCAGGAGCAAGGACTATCCCCGGGACCTGGGGGGTGCCCCGCCGCGAAACGGGTTTCTAGAGCCAGCCCACTACGCTCCCCCTCCGCTCGCCTGCTGTTTTCCTTCGGAGCACCCGCGCCGCCGGCCCCCCAAGAACCCAAACACCCCGAGAGCGTGTCGGAGTCGGCAAACCTCGGCCGAGGGAACGAAACCCGGGAAAGAGGCTGCCGAAGTGGCCACGCCGAGGCGGAACGAAGACAAGGGAGGCGCGAGGAGAAGCGGCCGCGCCGCGCGCCCGCCCAGCACGCCCGGCCGCCGGGATGCGCGGGGAAGCCAGCCCCGGCCAGGCCCCGGCCCCACCTGGTACTGGGACAGGGAGGGCTCCTCGCCCGCGCCGCCGAGGCCCCGCAGGCGGACCGCCAGGAAGGAGCTGCCGTCGCCGTCCCACAGGAAGAGCTCTCCGCCCAGGCCCAAGACCAGGTTCCTCGTCAGCGGCGGCGACGAGGGCGGCGACGAAGACGCCGGCTTCTCGGCTTCGGCCGGGCTCTGGCTCTTCAGCCCCTCGCGGAGCCGCAGGAACACGACGTGGTTGGGGAGCCAGGACTGCCACGGCTCCCCGTCGCCCGCGGAGCTCTCGGCGGCCGCCATCTTGCCCCCACTGCGCGCGTCGCCCCAGGGACTCGGCGCGCCGCTGAGCGCAGCCAATCCGCGGCCGGGCGGCCGCGCTCCAGCCAATCAGCGAGCGGGCAGCCCGGAGGCCCACGGGCCGCGGGGGCGGGGCGAAGGGGAGGGCCGGCCGTCGGGAGGGGGCGTCGCCGCGGGAAGGCCCGCCTCCCAGGGGGACAGCCTGAGACCCGCGGCTCTGACTGCTGCTTGGGCACCTCCGCCTGGCTAAGCCTAGACGTCCGAAAGCCTCCCTCAAGACTCACCTCCCTTAGTCCGGGTTGGGTTGACCTCACAAATGCCACTCCGGCCCCGCATCCTCGGGGTCGCCCCAGTCTGTCTCCGTGCGGGGCCGGCCGGTGGGACGGCACCTCCCTGAACGCCCCGCGGACCGGCGCGGGGAGCGCCCGGAAACTACAACTCCCAGGGTTCTGCGCGCCCCGGGGGCGGGGCTTCCTGGCGGCGACGCCCGCGGAGAGGAGATGGCCGAGGCGCCGGGCTCGGGGCGCCGCTCGCTGTACAGGGCGGTGGGCTCGCCGCCGTGGAAAGAGGTTTTCCGGCAGGTGGGCGTGGGGTTTGGGAAGCCTCGGCGGGGCCGCCGCCGCTCCCATCAGCCGCCCGGGCAGCCGCCGTCCCGCGCGCCGGGCGAGGCAGCTGGGGGAGCGCCGGGCGGCGGCGGCCCCGGAGCGGGACCGGACCGGGCTGGGCCGGACCCGGTCGCTGCCGGGGTTTCTGGGCCCTGCGTGCGGGGTCGTGGGAGCCCGCCCAGGCCCAGCACGCCGCGGGTGCACCTGCGCGCCCCCACCACCACCTGCTGGTGTCGGCGCGGGGGTCGGGGGGCGCTCGGCTCACCCCCCTCCTGCGAGCGGGGAGTTCCGCGCCAGACGCGAGATTTTGTCAGGTTCGAACCGAGCCCCAGCGGCCGCGCGCGCCTACGTCGCTTCCGGCCTGTTGTGGCATCGGCGTGGTCCCCGCGAGACGGCCCGCCTTCCCAGGAACCTCTGAGGGGGCGGGCGTGTGTACCCCCCATGGGAGAAGAGTCCGGTGCTGGGAAGGACTGCTCACCGCAGGGGCTTCCCAACCTGGGCTGTGGCCACTCCGAGCCAGACAGGTCTTCGGTGTTGGGGCGCTGTTCCCTGCATCGTAGGAGGTTTAGCAGCATCCCGGGCCCCTACCCACTAGATGCCAGGAGCCCTAAAACTAAAGTGACAGCAGGAGGGTCTCCAGGCATGGCCGCATGCCCCATGAGGGATGAAATCGCCGCAGGCTGAGCAGCCTTGTACAGGACAGCGGCTCCGGTAGCCACATCCAGAGCAGCAGGAACGTGGGTGTAACCTGAACGTCCTGTCATAGCTCAGCACATGCTGAGCTGTTATTACCCAACCTTGAAGGACGCTGCCCTTGATCAAGTTGGCTATAAAAAGGGTGATCTGGGGGCGCCTGGGTGGCTCAGTCAGTTGGGCGACCGACTCTTCTTGGTTTCGGCTCAGGTCATGATCTCAGGATGGTGAAATCGAGCCCTCCCATCGTGCTCATGCTCAGCTCTGAATCTGCTTGAGATTCTTTCCCTGTCCTTCCCCCTCTCCCTCTGCTCCTCCCCCAGCTCACGCTCTTTCTGTCTCTCTCTCTTCCTAAAATAAATAAGTAAAATAAAATCTGAATGTGGTGATCAGAACACATAAACAAAGCATGATAATTTCACCTGTCTGTGAATAAGGACTGGACAGAAATGTGCAAAAATAATAATAATTAGGGTTGTAGTTGAAATTTTGTGTCTATAAATTTCTGTTAATGATTTAGCATCTAGTCTAAGAAAAAAAAATTTTTTTTTAGAGAAAGAGCATGAGTCTGGGCGGAGGCAAGGGCAGAGGGAGAGGGAGAAGCAGGCTTCCTGCTGAGCAGGGAGCCCAACCTGGGACTTGATCCCAGGACCCTGAGATCATGACCTGAGCCGAAGGCCGACGCTTCACCAACTGAGCCACCCGGGTGCCCCTAAGAATCTTTTTTGTTTGTTTGTTTACCGGACTCACTCCCTGTCTTTCTCCTTCCAAGGCATGCCTGGAGAGAATGAGAAACAGCCGGGACAGGCTCCTGAACAGATACCGCCAGGCTGGAGGCAATATGCCAAGGAGATCTCAGAACACCCTTCTGGTGCAGGAGGTGATGGAAGAAGAGTGGAGTGCTTTGCAGTGTGTGGACAGCTGTCCAGAGGTCTCGACCCAGGTCAGGCTGGGATATGTGTCTCTGGGGAGGGTGCTACAGCAGCAAGAGTGCCCTGGGTCCCCAAGTCCTCTGAACCCCTCCACCTTCCACCCTCCAGCCCCCAGTCAGGATTCCAACTGCCTTGAACCCAGGCTCTTCCATCTTTAGGGTTAGACTCTTCTAGATTCATGGTTCATAAATACCAGATTCTACCAATCTGTTGCATCATCGCATCTGTGAAACTAAAAAGAAAGATGTTTCACCCCTGGGCTCCCCTGCTGGAAATTTTGATTCAGCAGACATGGGCTAGCAATCTCTCTTAAAGTGGAGCTCTCTGATTCTCATCTCGGCCAGAGTCAGGGGCTGGGTGTGGACCGGAAACCATTTACCCTGCACGAGGAAGAGCCCTGGCTTGGATGTCAGTGGTTCTGGAATTCTGACCCTGGTTTTGCTTTGGACCCTTACTTGTCCTGTGCCTCCAAGCTTCACTTTCACGTTTAAATGAGGAAGAAGAGAGTGTGGTCAGCACAGTGAGGATGATATAAGAGAACCTTGGCAAACTGCCCTGAAAACATCAGGGCTGTCTGTAGTCATGATGCGTTATTGGGTGCCTCCCGTGTGTCCCAAGCACGGGCCAGACGTCTGGGTTACAGAGTCCTATTTAGTGCTCACAAAGGCCCATTCAGGTCTATTCCCACTTGACAGAGGCCCGACGTGAGGTTTACGGGGTTAGGAACTCCCCCCAGCAGCTCCGGAGCTTTGGCAGAACAAGTACTTAGCTGGTGCCCTCTACCCTCTCCCCCCAAATTTGGGGCCCTTGTTTTGTTACTGGGTGGTTTAATCATTTGTTGATGACTTCTCAGGGGGATCCCATTAGCACATCGTCAGCATATCCTACAGAAGGATTGAACAGATCTCAGTTAAAGCGGAGTTCTTCAGGCCAGCCTCCCAAGCCTGAGTCACTGGGGGACTTGCTGGCTGATTAGAACTCCACTTTCTCTTGCAGTTGGAGGAGCTGTTGGACGTGACTGTGCTCGAGGAAAACCAGCAGGAGATGGCTGACCAAGGTGACCTCTGGGAGGGTCCTTCCACCTGCACCTAGCTACTGGAGCGCTTTCCAAAGCAGAATTCCTTCTTAACTGCCCCCCCTCTATGCCCCACTCTGGGCGGGTGTCCGAAGTCCCTGCTTTTACTCTGGAGTCTTGGCTCTTCCCGAGAGTCTGTTGTGACTGGGCCTGGTGCTCGGACTCCGCGTTCCGTGCGATCGCTTTCTCCTGGGGACTAAGCTGACCAGCTAGCATGAGCGAGAAGAGGGGTGCAGGCGGCTCAGCGAGCGGTGGGGCCGAGAAGCCGCCTCCGTGTGGCGAGTCTGGGTCCCGTGTTTATTCTGTCCTCCGGTTCCTCTCCATTAATAGCTGAATAGCAGTCCCGTCACCGTACAGGACGCAGTCGAGATCAGAGCGCTTGCGTCCCTGCTTTGAGTGCCTTCCCTCACAGCCGTTCCCTGCTGCCTCCGGGCGCTCATGCTGCCCACCCCCTGGGGCACTGCTAGGGCCGCGGGGTGCGGCCCAGCAGCTGTGTCGCTGAGCCCTGTTGAGCCCTGGCTTCGTTGTTATTTCCTGTAAGAGACAGCGTAGACCTGCCCTCTAAGTCTGTAGGCTTATGTAGCGTGGGGACGAGAGCCAGCACCTCGCCAGTAAGCGGCGGCTGCCCAAGGAGGGTGTGGGAGGGCAGACCGTCGGCCCGACTGCGAAGACGCACTTCTCGGCCGGGTCGTGAGCGTTAAGGCTTTGTGGTCCGTACGGTCTCTGGGGCAGCGATTCGGTCCTGCTCCGGTGTAAAACGGCCACAGGGCTCATGGGCATGGCCGTGTTCCCATAGGACTTGACTTAGAAGATCGCCAGTGGGCTGGTCGGGCTGTGGTTGGCCGGCCCTGGCGTGTAGACTGGGAGCTCACGCTTCTGTGCGTTTGTCCCTCCTTCCTGCCACATCCTCGGCAGGATGTGTGCTCGCTGCATGAAGGAACACAGATTGTGAACAGCACAGACTGAGCACACGGACGTCGGGGAACAGATCGCTTTAAACTCAGCACCTAGTGCCCAGTCAGGGTCTTCTCTCTGCTCTGCTCCCGTCGCCTGGGGGGCGGGCGGGGGTGAACGCTGTGTCCTCGGCCCTTAGCCCCGGTGCTGCTCACGCAGGACAGGCAAGAGGGGAGGGAGCCAACAAGGCGGAGCCTGGCAGAGCAGATGGGTAGCGGGATTCTGCCTGGATTCTTCTCTGGTGTGGGTGCGGCTTCCCGTGCAGGCCAGGGGCCTGGCCAGGGAGGGAGGCGGGGAGCTCGCTGGAGCCGCCCTTTGCCCCGCAGAGTGGTGCATCCTCAGGGAGTACGAGAAGAGCCTGCAGTTCGATGAGAAGTGTCTCAGCGTCATGCTGGCCGAGTGGGAGGCAAATGCCCTCATCTGTCCCGTGTGCACAAAGTAAGAGATGCAAACCCCTGCGGCGTGACGGGTGGGTGGCATGTCCCCTGGAAGCTGGTTGTCCGGAAAGGTCTGGGGGTGCTGGGGTGCCCGCTGTGATCCCGGCTCTGCTTCCAGGTCCAACGTGAGCGTGTCGGGCGGTGTGGTCGCGTGTCCGTGTGGCCTGTACCTCCCCTCGCACGTGAGTGTCCCCCTTCCCACGGGCGTCTGCTTGCTGGAGGCCCCTTCGCTGGCGCTGCTGGAGCCGGTGGTGCACGTTTGCTCCCGGCGGCCCGGCCGCCTCGCCCCGGTGGCTGCGCTCGAGACCTTTACAGCGGGAACACCGGTCCCTGGTCTTCCCGCAAAGTTCCCACGTGGGAAGACACAACGAGTGGCCCTAAGTGGCGGGACGGGGCCTGAACGTTGGCGGCGGCGAAGGGTGACGCCGAGCGGGCGTTTCGGCCGGGGCTCCAGGCCCCGGGCCGGGCGGGGCCGTGCGGCCGGAGCGCGAGCGGGCGCGGTGTGCGCTCCGGGTTCGCGGCTGGGAGGGCGCGCGGAGCCCGTGGCGGACTCAGGCTTTGCCCGCTCCGCGTAGCTCAACGGCTTTTTTTTTTTTTAAACAATTCCCCTGTTTTGAGTATTTCCTGAACGTTGCATTCCTTATCGTTGAAAAAAAGGAAGAGAAAGCCTTGTTTTCGTTCTCCACCGGGTTACGGACGGGTATGACGGCACGGTTCGGGTGGCGCAGGTGGTCCCGTGCCCTCCTGGTGCGGCTCACGCGGGAGCGGGGGGGCCGCCGAGGTCAAGGGGTTAGCGCGGTCGGGAGCCCCGCCGTCCCAGCGAGCCGGCCTCGGGGAGTCGGGATCTTCAAGCTGTTGACTCGGAGGTGACCGGGGTCAGGTTGTAGCTTAACTTTTTTATCTGCTAGTCTCCAGAGTTGACGGAGCAAAAGCTTCGAGCCTGTTTAGAGCACAGCGTGAGTGAGCACAGCGCGCGCTGCCCGCACACGCCTGCGTTCTCGGTGGCGGCCGGGCCGGGGGAAGCGCCCCGTCTTCTGATGAGCTGCGCGGTAAGCCTCCCGCAGGACCCAGCGGCGGGTGGCGGTCCCGCCCAGCGGAAATCATACAGACGGGTAGATGTTTACAAATGCTTAGTCTTGCATAGGAGAGTGGGGGTAATGTGTTACTTACGCTAGGAGGTCCGCGGTCACCCGAGGGCCTCCTGTTTCAGAGAGGACTCCGGGACGGCCGGGGCGCAGCCTGGACGGGGAGGGCCGGGTGCACCTTACCCAGGGTAACGCACAGCCATGAGGGCCTGTGCGAGCGCTCTGGGTGGTCATGGGATGACGGAGCGCGCCAGACCGCCAGATAGCCAGGGGCGTCCCCCGTGCCAGCGGTCAGGGGCTCCTCAGCGTGGTGGTGGGGCTGAGCGAGACGCCCGCGGTCGGGAGGGGAGACCCAGGAACACGTGCTGGCCCGAGGGCACCGCGAGCTCGGGTTCTGCCGGCAGTGGGCCTGCCCGTCAGTCGTGGGTTCACAGCCGCCGGCCACCCGTGTGCTGAGGGGAGGGTGTTTGGAGCCCGTGCCTGGGACCTGACCTGAGCCCCAGGTGCACACGCTGCAGGATGGGGGTCCCGAGGGCAGACGCCCCACTGGAGCCGCCTCGTGTCCCTGCTGATGAGACCTGAATTGTGGACAGAGGTGGTGTTGGTGACTGGGACTCTCTGTTTAAATCCAGGCTTGTGATACGTGGGCTGTGATCCTCTAGAGCGGCCTCCACGCGTTCTCCTGGGGACATGACTCGCTCCGCCTGAGACAGGCCCTTGTAAATGCCAGCCTTTAATTTATGATTTATTTTGTATTAAAATTTTCAACCTGTCTGCTCTTGGTGTGTTGTGATGCAGGCCGAAGGGAGAGGAATAAAAGGACAAAGCACCTTGGAGGAGAGAAACCAATTTTATTGTCCATCGTTATGTTATACAAAAATCTCGGAGCAAGGGAGTCGTAGAGAAGCAATAAACAGAGTAAATGAGAGGGCAACAGAAATAATTTAAATCTGAGTTATTCTCCATGATATCGGGAAGGCAACCACCTCGAAGCCCATGTGCGTCTGGCTTCAGAGCAGGCTGGTTCCCTGGCAGAGCCCGGCGTCTGGTCTGCTCTATGGACTCTTGACAAAACCTTTGAGATCCTCGAGAAAAGTAATGTATTCCTGGTGCTCCAGGGCTGTGCTGAGCTCCACCAGCTCGTCTGCGAATGTGTTATCCACCCCTCGGTCGGCCAGGAAATCCATCAGGTGGTCATACAAGGCCTGTGGGCAACAGAGGCCTTTCCTAGTCCCAGGCTGCGCCCCTGCCGGCTGCCCAGCCGCCCGCCCGTCCACCCCCCTGCCCGCACTCACCCAGTCCAGGGAGTCAGTGTTGAGCGTGTAATTCGTGTCCTTCCAGTCAGACTCGCCGACGGACTGAAAGCTCACCTCCCTGATGGAGAAAATGTCACTCTCCTCCTCCTCCTCTTGCCCGACCTGAGAACAGACGGCGTTTGGAGGAAGTGAAGCCCTAGCCCGGGACAAACCGGGCTATTTATAACTGCGAACTCCCCAGACTTCACCCCTTCCCCAGCTCTGCTGGTCTCCGCTGCACAACGCTGGTGTCCTTGCCCCCCCAACCCCCCCCCCCAGCCCACAGTACCTCATCTTCCGGATAATGACAGTCCAGCACCAGGGCCTTCCTGCCTCCGTCCTTAACGACTTCCACCACGAAATTGGGCGTGGACGTCAGTTCAGGCTGCGGAAGCGAGAGCGCGTCAGGCCGCTGCCTGGACCGGGGGGCTCGCGGTTCTAGGGGTCTGACGACCACCACTGTTAGGACAGCCCTTAGCCGCTTCCAAACTCCTACACGATCCTGCGACTCAACACGGAGCCTAGAACCTTCCACAGCACTAAAGCCACATACCAGCTTGTTCGGGAGGCTGAGCTACACTTCCCGTTGGTCCTTCCCCGAGTTCTGAACCAGGTTTTATTTTTTAATTTTTTTTAAAGATTTTATTTATTTGACAGAGAGAAACACAGCAAGAGAGGGAACACAAGCAGAGTAAGGGGGAGAGGGAGAAGCAGGCTTCCCGCCGAGCAGAGAGCCCAATGTGGGGCTCGATCCCAGGACCCTGGGATCATGACCTGAGCCGAAGGCAGACGCTTAA
>NW_028058837.1:0-397 GCF_054177405.1 Leptonychotes weddellii
AGAGCTCAGTGGTTGCCAGGGGCGGAAGGGGTAGCAACAGTGGATGAATAGGCAGAGCACAGAGGATTTTTAGGGTGGTGAGACCATCCTGTAAGAGACTATAGTGGTAGGTACATGTCATCATATGTTTGTCCAAACCCACAGAATGTGTAACACCAAGAGTGAGCTATAACATAAACTATGGGCTTTGGGTGATGACTTGTCAATGTTGGTTCATCAGTTGTAACAAAAGTACCACTCTGCTGGGGATGTGGATAGTGGGGGAGGTTACACCTGGGTGAGGGCGGGGGGAGATGGGAAATCTCTGTATCTGCTGCTCAATTTTGCTGTAAATATGCAACTGCTCTAAAATATGAAGTCTATCAAAAAAATGTATGCAGTGCATTCTGTCAGCAGG
>NW_028058838.1:0-397 GCF_054177405.1 Leptonychotes weddellii
TTTTTTTTTAAAGATTTTATTTATTTATTTGACAGAGAGAGACACAGCGAGAGAGGGAACACAAGCAGGGGGAGTGGGAGAGGGAGAAGCAGGCTCCCCGCAGAGCAGGGAGCCCGATGCGGGACTCGATCCCAGGACCTTGGGATCATGACCTGAGCTGAAGGCAGTCGCTTAACCAACTGAGCCACCCAGGCGCCCAGGTATTTTAAATTTTTGACTGCTATTTTGAAAAGACATTTAGTTCTGTTTAAGCAAATTGTTTTTCTTATAAAAGAAAGTTACTGGGTTTTATATAACCAGCCACCTTGTTAAACCCTAAATAGTCCTAATAATTTTGTAGCCAAATCTCTTGGATTGATAAAATGGTGTCATGGACGAGAGGACATGCTGCCTGTGT
>NW_028058839.1:0-397 GCF_054177405.1 Leptonychotes weddellii
TAGATAATAGATAGATGTATATAGAGATGATAACAGATAGGTATATATCTGATATATGTTATTATGTTATGAATATGTTTCTGCGATATATATGCACACAAGGAAAAAATATTTGTGACCATTACAGTCGTCATTTATGTAACTGTTCACATGATTTTTATCTGATATTTATAACTACCTTCTTCTGCTACCCATTCCATATTCCCACTGTTTTCAGCAGGCACCTTAGATGGTTATGTTTCCTTTCCTGATAAAGTAAAGCAAACCTTCATTCCTAAAAGATCTGGGCCATTAGTGGTCCTTCCTTAATTAGGTTGCTGTAATTTTCCATTGACCTTAATCACAGGGCATAGTAATTCTTATTTTTTTCTCATACTTTTTGGGATTTTTTTCTTCC
>NW_028058840.1:0-397 GCF_054177405.1 Leptonychotes weddellii
CTGCTAAACAAATAATTATTTTTGAGGGACAAATGCAAATTTATAGATCTTTTGATTTTCAAAATATTTTTGAATAAGACTGCACAATATTGGAACAGTATAGTTCTGCTGAACAATGTTTGGATGCCATAACAGTAACTCAAGTGGGGTAAAGTGACTGGGGGCTTTCCTATAGAGTACTAAAATTTAGAGGGTTCAAATTTTTTTTTTTTAAAGATTTTATTTATTTATTTGAGAGAGAGAGAATGAGAGACAGAGAGCATGAGAGGGAGGAGGGTCAGAGGGAGAAGCAGACTCCCTGCCGAGCAGGGAGCCCGATGCGGGACTCGATCCCGGGACTCCAGGATCATGACCTGAGCCGAAGGCAGTCGCTTAACCAACTGAGCCACCCAGGCGC
>NW_028058841.1:0-397 GCF_054177405.1 Leptonychotes weddellii
TTGGGCGCCTGGGTGGCTCAGTTGGTTAAGCGACTGCCTTCGGCTCAGGTCATGATCCTGGAGTCCCGGGATCGAGTCCCGCATCGGGCTCCCTGCTCGGCAGGGAGTCTGCTTCTCCCTCTCCTGCTCCCCCCTCTTGTGCTCTTTCTCTCTCTCACTCTCTCTCTCAAATAAATAAATAAAATCTTTAAAAAAAAAATTTATTTATTTATTTACTTACTTACTTATACAGAGAGAGACAGAGAGAGGGAACACAAGCAGGGGGAGTGGGAGAGGGAGAAGCAAGCTTCATGCTGAGCAGTGAGCCCGATGTGGGGCTCAATTCCAGGACCCTGGGATCATGACCTGAGCTGAAGGCAGACGCTTAACGACTGAGCCACCCAGGCGCCCCTGGACT
>NW_028058842.1:0-397 GCF_054177405.1 Leptonychotes weddellii
TGTCTCCTGAGAACTTATAACTCTCAGGTTGGGGTTTCCAGAATATGGCTGGACAGAAATGTGGGTTGGATTCCATTTGTGGTTAGGGTCCTACAAAATTTCTGCCAGCCCTCAGGGAGGGAATTTACAATGGCCATTATGAGGACTGTTCCAATTAGATAAGATCATTTAAGAAGTGCACTTAAAAATAGTGTTCCCAGGGCGCCTGGGTGGCTCAGTTGGTTAAGCAACTGCCTTCGGCTCAGGTCATGATCCCAGGGTCCTGGGATCGAGTCCCACATCGGGCTCCCGGCTCAGCAGGAAGCCTGCTTCTCCCTCTCCCACTCCCCCTGCTTGTGTTCCTGCTCTCGCTGTCTCTGTCTCTGTCAAATAAATAAATAAAATCTTTAAAAAAAAA
>NW_028058843.1:0-397 GCF_054177405.1 Leptonychotes weddellii
AGCTCAGTTGGTTAAGTGTCTGCCTTCCGCTCAAGTCATGATCCCAGGGTCCTGGGATTGAGCCCATGTTGGGCTCCCTGCTAAGTGGGGAGTCTGCTTCTCCCTCTCCCTCTGCCTGCTGCTTGTGCTCACTCTCTCTCTCTATCAAACAAATAAATAAAATCTTTTTTTAAAAAAAAAGCATTATAAAACAGTTATCTGTTACATTTTACAAATGAGGAACCAATTCACAAAGATTTTAAATCTGACTTCATAGCTTTTGATAACAATGAACTACTACTAAACAATTTTGAAATTTGGGAGCTATTGATAATTCTATGCTGGCATTTTATAAAATGGCTTTAGGGGCACCTGGGTGGCTCAGTTTGTTAAGCATCTGCCTTTGGCTCAGGTCATG
>NW_028058844.1:0-397 GCF_054177405.1 Leptonychotes weddellii
TTTTTTTTTAAAGATTTTATTTATTTATTTGACAGAGAGAGACACAGCGAGAGAGGGAACACAAGCAGGGGGAGTGGGAGAGGGAGAAGCAGACTCCCCACTGAGCAGGGAGCCCGATGCGGGGCTTGATCCCAGGACTCTGGGATCATGACCTGAGCTGAAGGCAGACGCTTAACGACTGAGCCACCCAGGCGCCCCAAGAGCTCCTTTTTCAAGTCAAGTTTTTCTGGCCTAGGAAAGTTCTCCACCGACAAGGGTGTGCCAGGCAGGGGACTCTCCCCAGAGCGGTCAGCAGTCAGCGATGGACTCGGGACACGGTGAAAGATAGGGGAGGGGTGGAAAGTGGACGCCTCTCAGCTCACAGGTGAGGTGACAGAAAACGCTAAAGCCTGGGTGA
>NW_028058845.1:0-397 GCF_054177405.1 Leptonychotes weddellii
CAAGCCAAAGTCTGGCCTGACTTTTTGGTATGCTAATTTGGCATACAAATTTGCTGCTTAAACATGTCACTGCTTCAGGATGTGATTCTCTAAAGACAAAGGTAATTCAACATGAAAACAGTTATTGCTTAGCTGGCTACATGTCCCCCTTCTTCCCTCCAGTCCAGGAAGAACGTATCTATTTGATCCCCCCCCCCCCACACACACACACTGGTATAGCAGAAGAGACACTGAGGTGGAGTAAAGATGCAAATGGAAATTGCTCAGTGAACTCAGTCTATGTTCACTGACATTTACTGATGGCTGACTCAGTCGGAGCCAGGAGTTGTGCTAAGTGCCAGGGAGGGAGAAAGCCAAGGCTGCCTTCCTTTATGGGGTTTATGGTCTAGTGGGACAA
>NW_028058846.1:0-397 GCF_054177405.1 Leptonychotes weddellii
TATTATCTATAAAAATACATGTTATGTGCAATCCTATATAATATAGGCTTAGAAAATGAGGAATAATATTATATAATTACACTATATATTTCTCAGCCTAGATACCTATATCCCATTGGTTCTGTTTCTCTGGAGAACCCTATGGCAGGAGGAGGGGACGGCAGAGCAAGAGGGAAGGGAGAGAGGAAAAGACATTCTCTTTCACCAAAGTAGGGGTGAGGGAAAACATCTGCATTAGCATTCCTATCTTCCTCTTTCAGGCAAAAGAGAAATCGAGTTCAAGGGTAAAGCAATCATTTTTGTTTGGGCTAAGTTTAATGGGTAATTCACTCGCACAACTGAAAGACTGGTTTATACAAACTCAAAAGACAGGTTTTCTTCCCCTAATTTGCCCACA
>NW_028058847.1:0-8511 GCF_054177405.1 Leptonychotes weddellii
ATGAGAGACGATGGACTCTGAAAAACAAACAGGGTTCTAGAGGGGAGGGGGGTGGGAGGATGGGTTAGCCTGGTGGTGGGTATTGAGGAGGGCACATTCTGCATGGAGCACTGGGTGTTATGCACAAACAATGAATCATGGAACACTTCATCTAAAACTAATGATGTAATGTATGAGGATTAACATAAGAATAAAAAAATAAATAAAAAAACAACTAATGATATAATGTATGGTGATTAACATAACATAATAAAATAAAATAAAATAAAAAGTAAAAAAAAAAGAAATTACATTAAAAAAAGACAATAAAAGCCTCCAAGAATCTTGGACAATAAAAGAATCTTGGACAATAAAAGCCTGCTAAACCAAAGGAACAAGAAAGGGACAGCCCAGTAAGAAAAAAATGTTTAGATAATAACTGACCTACCCCAGCCAACAGCCAGGACAAAAAAGAAAAAAGAAGAAAGAGAAAGAAAGAAAGAAAGAAAAGAAAGAAAAGAAAGAAAAGAAAGAAAGAAAGAAAGAAAGAAAGAAAGAAAGAAAGAAAGAAAGAAAGAAAGAAAGAAAGAAAGAAAGAAAAAGAAAGAAAGAAAGAAAGAAAGAAAGAAAAAGAAAGAAAGAAAGAAAGAAAGAAAGAAAGAAAGAAAGAAAGAAAGAAAGAAAGAAAGGGAAAAGAGAAAAAATTAAGAGAATCTTAGCTAGTAGATCTACTCCAAAAGAAAGCTTACAGGAAATTTTCAAAATGAAGAAATGATAAAAGAAAGAATCTTGGGGGTGCCTGAGTGGCTCAATTGGTTGAGCCTCAGATTCTTGGTTTCAGCTCAGGTCATGATCTCATGGGTCCTGAGATCGAGCCCCAAGTGGGGCTCCATGCTCAGCATGGAGTCTCCTTGAAGATTTTCCCCCTCTGCATCTCCCCCCACTTGCATATGCATGTGCACATGCTCTCTCTAAAATAAATAAATAAATCTTGAAGGAAGGAAGGAAGAGAAGAAGGAATGTGGAAGAGATACTTAGGACAATCATAAATTGAAGAGGGTAAAGAAACTTAAAATAAGGTAATATTTTTACAATTCATTTGAACTGGTAAAGTGATAATAGTAGTAGACTATGATAAGTTATGTAATGTGCAGTGGTGATGGACTAGTTCTAAAATATTTTGATTGTATGGTGGTTGCATGAATCTATACATCTGATCAAATGGCATAGAAGTACACACACAAATTATCAATGTCAAATGTCTGGTTTTGCTATTGCACTATAGTTATATGAAATACATCCATTGGGGGAATCTGGATGAAGGGTACACAGGACTGTTCTGTACTATTTTTGCAAAATTTTGTTAGTCTATAGTTATTTCAAAATTAAAAGTTTTTTTAAAAAAAAAAAAAGGTGTGATTCTTACTCTAAAACTTATTACTAAAGTACATCACTTTCTGAAATTACAAACCCTTTATTAAAAATATACAGAAGAAGAGTGGTTATCTCTTGGGGTGGCAGGGGCTAGAGCACTGAGGGATACAGGTTGGAAGGAGAATGACTTCGCTGGGTCAACTAGCACATTTGAAAGGCCTCTGAAAGATCAGGTATGTCCAGTGAGAAAATGGAAATCTGGCTTTGAAGCTCTAGGAAGAGATCAGGGACAGAAATTTTGCTCAGAGGAAATGAATAAAATTTTTCAAAGTAGAAGTGTATTGGAATTAAACATAAAGTGGAACATTCAAATATGGACAATTTTATGTTCACATTATCTTAATACTATTAAGGAAAAATGGTGATTCAATCATTAATAATGTCTATCTTTTCTCTTCCTTAGCATAAAACCTCTAGCCAGACAATAAATATTTCATAATTGATTGATTTTGTTGATCATAATGCTGACATTTTAAGGGGAAGCTCCTCCCTCTCTCATATTTCCTCACTAAAATTTCTGCTCATTCTATACTCATTTGGGGATATTGTATTCTCAAGAGATTAAACTGCACCCTTCCTTACAAATATCTATGTAATGTCAGAAGATTCATTCATTTGACAAAGACTAAGCTTGGTAATAGTGGCTGAAAAAGCTTATCTGTAGATTGTGAACATGCATGGGAGGACAAAAAGGAAATAAATATTTTGTAAGTATCTTCTATGGGCAGCCAGTGTTAGGCATTTTCATAGGTATCTTCATAACCACCTGTGATGCAGGGATTGTTACCCTATTTTATAGATAAGGAAACTAAGGATCAGAAAGGTAAGTAATTTTCACTCTGGATCAGGTTGTATTCTTTCCTTTTCAGTGTTTTAATCACACTTCTTTAAGCTACAGTTTTAAGGGTTAGTACAGTTGGCCTGCAAATAGTTTTCCTTTTGCATATATTTCCTTACTTCTTGGATTGGTTGCCTATATATTTATCATTGTGCTAAAATCTATATATAACACAGAACAAGTATTCCAAAGCAATAGTTTTTCACTCCATCTGTTCAGCCAGGAGTGGGAATATGAATAGTATGATCCAAGAAGAAATAATAATGTAAGCAAGACTGCTGAGTAAAAAGAAAAACTTTCCTGTAAAACTAACTTTAAAGATAATCTTTCCTGTCAATAGTCAAGAGGCTTAGACAAATCTCCTCCACCATAGCAACAGAGGAAAAAGAATCATACTGAAGAATTAGCATCATAAAACCTAATTCATTTGATATAATTAAGAGTGTGAATTAGGAAGAGCCAATGACATAGTCAATATAATTGATAAACATTTAACATGAGAAGTGGCAGATTAACAGAACTCTTTGCATAATTCATCATCCCTAAGGACCTATAAAAGAACAGAATTGGCCCAAAGGGGGAAAATAGCCTGGAAAATAGACCAATATAGATAGCTGAACAAGGTAGCAAAAGAAGAGAAGAACTGGGACCACAACCAAAACATGTGGGTTTTTCTTTGTTTTTGTTTGTTTGTTTCCAACACCTGCTTGTGAGTTTTATCAGTGATCTAACAAGGATGTCTTGGCTATTACCATCAGAACTAGAGTGGACACAATTTTTGTAAAGCCCATACTTGTCCATGTAATTCACTTTCATAAGCCTTTAAATTCAGTTCTTCAAATGTTAACTGATGGATAATGATTTGAAGTGCTACCTTACTTCCCAGCTGCCACCTGCCAGCCAACAGCTCAGTTTCTATGTCATTTAAGCATTCCAGTGACACTTTAAATACATTCAGTTACATTTAAATAATTCAAGCTGAAACTATCGGTTTGAAAGAAAATTGGAAGATGCACTTAGGAAAAGAGACTCTGGAATTGCAGGCAAGTGAAAGTGAGTTTGATAGGTTTGAGAGAAGGATATTTTCTACCTTACATTAAATTTGCCCTCCTGCCAAAAACAACTATAAAACTGAGCACAACATATGAAACACCTGTTTTTCAGGAAAGAGGCAGCAAAAGACTAATCCCAAAAGAGGAAACATGAATTGAGCCCTCCATTTATCCCATGTTTTTACCTGGGAACAATTTCACAACCACTGGATGGTGAACTCCAAGCAGAGCATGATAGTCCCCTGAGCTGAGGAGTCAGAGAATAGAGTATAGGAGGTGTTAAAGCATCTGAAAATTTCAGTTCAGGGTACCAAAATTCAAGGAGCTACACAGAAAGCAGAAGCTTTCTGAGTATTACCTCTGGTTTTCAGACAAGGAATAGGCTGAATAGGTAAGAAAGAAATTCCACAGAATCTAGCCTATAGCAACAGGGCTGAAAGCATAAGAGAGGCTAGAGGCACAGTCTTTGGGGATGCAAGAGTTCTGGCTGAATCAGGATAGAGAGATATTACTGAACACCCTGGGTATTCTGCCAAACACAATGGTGCTTACAAGTAAGGACCATGCCCTAGAGTAAGGACCACTCTAAAACTGCTCTAATAAGGTTTAAAAGCAAGTCTCAACAGTATCAAAATAAGTTGCCAGTATATTAATAGCCAAAACAAAATTCAACATTTTTTAAAGAAAGAAAATATAAACCAGATGTTTTACAAGGATTTATTCACAACTTCAAGGATACAATCACAAATTACTAGACATGCGAAGAAGTAGGAAAATGTAACTCATTAAAGAAGAAAAGTAGTCAACAGAAATTCACCAGATCACCCAGATGTGGTCATTAAAAAATAAAAGTCTTTAAAAAGGCTACTATTTAAAGTTTCAAGGATTTAAAGAAAAAGATGGACATAATGATTGGTGAGATGGAGAAATCTCAAAGAAAAACTAGAAACTCTAATAAAGAACCAAATGGGAATTCTAGAATTGAAATTCAAGTAGTATAATTTTTAAAGATCCAGTTAAAGATTTACTGGATAAAAACTTAGCAGATTGGCAACTTCAGACCAAAAGGTCATGCATTTCAAAATATATCAATAGAAATTATCCAATGTCAAGTAAAAAGAGAATAAAATGATTTTTTGAAATACACTCAGTGAATTGTGGGACACCAAGCAGTCTAATTGTAACTAGAGTCACAGAAGGACAGCAGAGAAAGAAAAATGTAAAAGAAACAATTGAAAAAAATTGTCAGATTTAGTGAAAACCACAAACTTGCAAATATAAATGTCTTTTTAGCAGAATACATTTTTTAAAAACACATATTGGCACTGAACAATTTTTGGAAACCACTGAAAGAAATCTTAAAAGCCACTGTAGGGGCAATAATATCAGTGATATGGAGGCTAGAAGACAATGAAATGACATCTTTAAAGAAGTGGGAGGGAGTCTATAATTAACATAGTATCATACATCAGGCAAAAATACTTTTCAAAAATAAACACCTTTTTGGACAAATGAAAGCTGAATCAGTACACTTGCATTAGAACAAGCTCTAAAGAAAATTCTTCATACCTAAACTAATCTAACATTGTGTGTCAACTATACTTCAATAATATGCTTCACTAGAAGGAACCTCTGATCTATAGGAAGGAATGAGGAACACTAGAAATAGTAAATATGTGGCTAAATATGAAAGACTCCATTTTTTTCTTAATCTTAAAAAACAAATGACTGTTTAGAGCAGAAATAGTGACATAGTAAGGTGGAATGACAATGTATGTAGAAGTTAGATATGTAATAATAGCACAAAGTGTGAAGAGGTAATGGAGTTACATGGTTATGAGGTTTCTACATTTTAAAAATACTAAATTTAAAATTACATAATATAATAGCTAACAATTATATAGTATTAACTCTAGGTAGATAATTTAAGGATACACATTATAATCCCTGGAGCTACCAAGAGAACATAATGGAAAAAAATAGAGAAATTAAAACAAAATAATAAAAAAAATTGATCAAGCCAAAGAAAGATGGGAAAAGGGATAACAGAGGAACAAAAAACAGATGAGATAAATAGAAAACAAATAGCAAAGTAGTAGATTCAAACTCAACCATATCAATAATTATGTTTTTTTAAAAAGGGACTAAACACACCAATTAAAGGCAAAGTTTGTTAGACTAAATCAGGCATTGCCAAACTATTAGCCCACAGGCCAAATCCAGCTAGCCACCTATTTTTTAAAATAAATTTTTTAGAGCAGTTTTAAAATAAATTTGTTTGCAACAAAATTGGGCAGCATACAGAGAATTCCCATACACTCCTTGTCCCTGCACACACATAGCTTCCTCCACTATCAACATCCTGCACCAGTTTAAACGTTGTTTAAATCAAAGTCCACACCAGAGTGAAGCCCTCCAATGTCCCTCAGCCTACTGGCATCTAGGACGGTTTATTAAGGTTCAGTCAAGATTACACTATCTAATCTTAGCCAAACTGACCTGCAGAGAAGAGACAACAGACTTCAAAGATTCCTCTGAAAAAAAACACAGACTGAATATGACAAACAGGGAGGAGCAAATGGCAGAGGAGTAGGAGACCTGGATTTGGTCTGGTCCCAGGAATTCAGCTGGATAGGGATCAAACCATTCTGAACACCTACAAACTCAACAGTAGATCCAAGAAAAGAATAGCAGCAACTCTCTGAACAGAAAAGCAACCACTTTCTGGAAGGTAGGACGTGCAGAGAAGTGAATCCGAGGCGATATTCGGGAAGATAGACGGTGGGGGAGGGGGCCTCTGTCGCTACTTCTGGCAAGTAATAGAGCAGCAGAGCACAAAATCGGAACTTTTATTAGTTGGCTCCGCTGAGGGATGTCGCTCCAGTGGCTAAGCGGGGGTGGGGAGGATGGGGGGGTGGAACCCTCGCTAGGACAGTGTGGTCTCAGGACCCTCGGAGTCACAGAAAGACCAGGGTGCCTGAGTGTGGCAGAACTCCCAGGTATCAGAGCGGGGAAGCCGGCTGCAGAGACAGAGCCGAGGGGCGGGCTCTTCACTCGGGGTTGCCATAAACCGTGATCCATGGCAGTCAGGCCACTACTCCTCCAGCAGAGACCCAAAAAGCGGCAGATCCCGGGAGACTCCCCTTCCTCCCCTGGGAGGAGTGGCGCGGGAGTGCACCGCAGGGATCTGCTGGGTTTGGAGACCACAAGGGGTCAGGTGACAGAGATAGAAATGCTCGGTCACAGGCTGGGTGAGCACGGAGTGCGGCCAGAGACCGGGGAGAAGGGAGTGACTGATTACTTTTCTCTGGGGGCACACTGAGGAGCGGAGCTCCGAGTTCTCGGCTCCTCTGGGGCGGAGATTGGGAGGCCACCATTTTCATTCTCGTCCTCCAAAGCTGCACGGAAAGCTTGCAGGGAACAAAAGCTCCTGAGAGCAAATCCGAGCAGATTACTTAGCCCAGACCCAGCAAGGGCGGGGCAATTTGGCCTCCAGCAAAGACATTTGGGAACCATGGCAACAGGCCCCTTCCCCAGAAGATCAGTGAGAACAGCCAGCCAAGACCAAGTTTACCGATCAATGAGAATGGCAGAACTCCAGCACTAGGGAAATACTGCACATAGAATTCATGGTTTTTTTCCCATGCTTCTTTACTCTTTCAAAGTTAATTTTTTTAATTTTCTTTTTTTTTTTAATTTTTCTTTTTCAGCCAATATCTTATCAATCCCTTTTTTTTTAAATCTTTTTTATTTTTCAATTTTAGAGTCATATTCTATCCCTTCATAGTAGTTAACCTTATTTTTGGTATATATATAAATATATATAAGATGTTCTCACTTTAAAATTTTGAGATACAGTTTCTTCTAAAAGACCAAAATATACCCTAAATCTCTAGTGTATGGCTTTGTTCTAGTCTCCTGCCTGATCACATTCTCTCCCTTTTTTTTTTAAATCCTCTTCTTTCTTTTTTCAACCAACTTCTTATCAATTCCTTTTATAAAATCTTTTATAATTTTCATCTTTACAGTCATATTCCATCCCTTCATCATATTTACCCTTATTTTTGTACATATATAAGTTTTTCTTTCTTTAAAATTTTGGGAGGCACTTTCTTCTAACAGACCAAAATATGCCCCAAATCCTGTGTGTGGCACTGATCTAAGCACCAGCCTGATCATATTTAATCATACTCTTTTTGTTTTCTTTTTCTTTTATTTTCTTTTTTCATTCTTTCCCTTTATTTTCCCCTGGTTTCATATCTCTTCTGATTTGTTTAGTGTATATTTTTCTGGGGGCATTGTTACCCTGTTAACATTTTGTTCTCTCATTAATCTATTCTCCTCTGGACAAAATGACAAGATGGAAAAAATCACCTCAACAAAAAGAACAAGAGGCAGTTCCAACTGCCAGGGACCTAATCAATACGGACATTAGTAAGATGTTGGAACTAGAGTTCAGAATGATGAATTTAAAGATACTAGCTAGGATTGAGAAAAGCATGGAAGCTATTAGAGAAACCCTTTCTGGAGAAATAAAAGAACTAAAATCTAACCAAGTTGAAATCAAAAAGGCTTAATGAGGTGCAATCAAAAATGGAGGCTCTAACTGCTAGGATAAACGAGGCAGAAGAGAGAATGAGTGATATAGAAGACCAAATGATGGAAAATAAAGAAGCTAAAAAAAGAGAGATAAACAACTACTGGATCACAAGGGCAGAATTCAAGGGATAAGTGATATCATAAGACAAAACAATATTAGAATAATTGGGATCCCAGAAGAAGAAGAAAGAGAGAGAGGGGCAGAAGGTATATTGGAGCAGATTATAGCAGAGAACTTCCTGAGTTGGGGAAGGAAACAGGCATCAAAATCCAGGAGGCACAGAGAACCCCCCTCAAAATCAATAAAAATAGGTCAACACCCCGACATCTAATAGTAAAACTTACAAGTCTCAGAGACAAAGAGAAAATCCTGAAAGCAGCTCGGGAGAAGAGATATGTAACCTACAATGGTAGAAACATTAGATTGGCAACAGACCTATCCACAGAGACCTGGCAGGCCAGAAAGGACTGGCATGATATATTCAGAGCACTAAATGAGAAAAATATGCAGCCAAGAATACTCTATCCAGCTAGGCTGTCATTGAAAATTGAAGGAGAGATAAAAAGCTTCCAGGACAAACAAAAACTAAAGGAATTTGCAAACACAAA
>NW_028058848.1:0-397 GCF_054177405.1 Leptonychotes weddellii
AGTGGCATTTTTCACAGCAATAGAACAAACAATCCTAAAATTTGTAAGGAATCACAAATGACCCCAAATTACCAAGGCAATCTTGAGAAAGAAGAACAAAGCCAGAGGCATCACACTTGGATTTCAAACCACAGTTGACCCTGAACAACATGGAGGTTAGGGACTCTGTGCCACCCATGTAGTAAAAAATCTGCATGTACCCTTAGAAGATATTAGTTTTGAGGCAGGATCATTTTGGCCTCATTTCCTTACCATCCCCACACCTGGGAAGCATATACTATATTATAAAATAATATTTTGCCAGAAACATTATTGTAAGAAGCTTTCAGTATTAGTGATGTCACCTGTCACTATAGGTCATACAGTTCATTCTTAAAGTACTTGGTATTTGGTTTTA
>NW_028058849.1:0-397 GCF_054177405.1 Leptonychotes weddellii
GCGCCTGGGTGGCTCAGTTGGTTAAGCGACTGCCTTCGGCTCAGGTCATGATCCTGGAGTCCCGGGATCGAGTCCCGCATCGGGCTCCCTGCTCAGCAGGGAGTCTGCTTCTCCCTCTCCCACTCCCCGTTTGTGTTCCCTCTCTCGCTGTGTCTTTCTCTGTCAAATAAATAAATAAAATCTTTAAAAAAAAAAAAAATTCAAATTATTATTTATACCTTGAGCTTCAGTGGCACAGTTGGGACCTGCATATTTTTAAGGGAATGTATAAAGTAAAAATAAGAATTAATGTCAGTTGATTTTTCCCAGTGGAAATGAAAATCCTATGAGACTAACATACTATAGAAATGCATATGTGATCTGTGAAATATAAACATACCCCAGCTGCAGTAGACTG
>NW_028058850.1:0-397 GCF_054177405.1 Leptonychotes weddellii
TTTTTTTAAAGATTTTATTTATTTATTTGAGAGAGAGAGAATGAGAGAGAGCGAGTACATGAGAGGGGGGAGGGTCAGAGGGAGAAGCAGACTCCCTGCCGAGCAGGGAGCCCGATGCGGGACTCGATCCAGGGACTCCAGGATCATGACCTGAGCCGAAGGCAGTCGCTTAACCAACTGAGCCACCCAGGCGCCCTAACTACCCTTTTCTGAAAAGAAAACTGTGCATGCAAGACACACACAAACACAGCCAGACAGTACATATTTATATTTAAAATTACCACATATTAAACTTTCCCCTACAGCATTTTCAACATTGTACCACCTTGAAATTATTAGAAACTTGTTGGGGGTAGCATAAAACTAATATTGGGAATCACTGATCTCAAGGGAAATG
>NW_028058851.1:0-397 GCF_054177405.1 Leptonychotes weddellii
AAAAAAAAAAAAATAAAGCACCTGTCCTGCACCATTTAAAAAAAAAAAAGTTAGCAGGCTTGGCTGGGATAGAGCCCAAGTGCACTGCACTGCTCCAGGCAGGCAAGCAACACAGAGGCAGCATGAAAACACATATCTGAAAAACGCTTGCAACGCACAAGAAGAAATTATTCCCTCTTCTGGGAGTGCTTCCCTGAAAACAGCAGCACAGAGACCACTCTCCACGGACAAAGGATGGCTGGCTGGTGCCACTTCCCTGCTCCACCAAGTCCTACCCACCCTGCACTCTGTTGGAACTACTTTTCTCCTGCAACTGTGCATAAGTCCCAGTGCAACAGGCCCCTGCCCCAGAAAACCAATAGTAACCCCCACACATACAACGTATACTGACCAGAGA
>NW_028058852.1:0-397 GCF_054177405.1 Leptonychotes weddellii
TTTTTTTTAAAGATTTTTTATTTATTTATTTGACAGAGAGAGAGATAGTGAGAGCAGGAACACAAGCAGGGGGAGTGGGAGAGCGAGAAGCAGGCTTCCTGCCGAGCAGGGAGCCCGATGTGGGACTCGATCCCAGGACCCTGGGATCATGACCTGAGCCGAAGGCAGACGCTTAACCATCTGAGCCACCCAGGCGCCCTCACTAATACTTATTTTTAATCATTCCTAAATTGGACTTTCTATTTTTTTTAACCCCAGGTGCTGTACATGTATTATCACGTGTAATTATTACAACAACCCTGTAAGGCGGGTATTATCTGAAATTTGCAATGACAAAGCTGAGGAATAGAGAGAGGAATTAAGTATTTTGCCCAAGATCATTTAACTCTTATATGAC
>NW_028058853.1:0-397 GCF_054177405.1 Leptonychotes weddellii
GAAAGCCAGACACAGCCATGCAGGGAGGAGTTGAAAAATTATGTGAGAGGTTTGGATTTCATCATGTGGAAGACACAGAAGGGAAAGATAGGGTCGGAGCAATAAAATCTGCAACCAATGTGGAGGAAGGGGACAAGAGAAGCCCAGAGGCAGAGAAAAGTTAGGGTCCCAGTGTGGTGGCCAGGAAAAGGAGCACATAACTTGAATTAGGGCAGGGATGGTGGGCAGGAGAGAAGGAGCAGATTTAATGACATGGTGTCTCCTCAATCTGGGCCTAGGAGGCTGTGGACTTCCCAGTAACAGGAAGTAAAAAAGATTGATTAGGAGGGGGGATACTGTGCCAGTTCTTGTATATACATATTTGCCCATTACTTGCTTTATGAATATCAACATCGTC
>NW_028058854.1:0-397 GCF_054177405.1 Leptonychotes weddellii
AAAAAAAAAAAAAAGAATCAGGTGTACAACATAATGATTCACTATATATTGTGAACTGATTCCACAATAAGTGTATTTCTTGATCTTTGTGCTGGTTTCACAGGTACGTTCGCTTTGTAAAAATTTAACAAGCCATATATTTATAACTTGTGTCCTTTTCTGTATATATGTTACACTTTCATAAAAATTTACTCCAACAAGGGCGCCTGGGTGGCTCAGTTGGTTAAGCAACTGCCTTCGGCTCAGGTCATGATCCTGGAGTCCCAGGATCGAGTCCCGCATCGGGCTCCCTGCTCAGCGAGGAGCCTGCTTCTCTCTCTGACCCTCCCCCCTCTCATGTACTCTCTCTCATTCTCGCTCTCTCAAATAAATAAATAAATCTTAAAAAAAAAAAATG
>NW_028058855.1:0-397 GCF_054177405.1 Leptonychotes weddellii
TAGACGAACCATGAGAGACGATGGACTCTGAAAAACAAACTGAGGGTTCTAGAGGGGAGGGGGGTGGGAGGATGGGTTAGCCTGGTGATGGGTATTGAGGAGGGCACATTCTGCATGGAGCACTGGGTGTTATGCACAAACAATGAATCATGGAACACTTCATCTAAAACTAATGATGTAATGTATGGGGATTAACATAGAATAAAAAAAAAAGAAAGAAGAAAAAACTGAAAGTTCAGCATATTGCTTAATGAAAGAAGATTGTATGAAAAAGTTGCATACTATATGATTTCAAATTTATGACATTTCAGTAAAGGCAAAACTGCAGCAACACAGAAATGATTAGTGAATGCCAAGGGCATGGGGACAGCGGGAAAGGTGGATCACAGGAAATTTT
>NW_028058856.1:0-397 GCF_054177405.1 Leptonychotes weddellii
TTTATTTGACAGAGACACAGCGAGAGAGGGAACACAAGCAGGGGGAGTGGGAGAGGGAGAAGCAGGCTCCCCGCAGAGCAGGGAGCCGGATGCGGGACTCGATCCCAGGACCCTGGGATCATGACCTGAGCTGAAGGCAGATGCTTAACCAACTGAGCCACCCAGGCGCCCTATTTTGTGATTTTAATTGTAGAAAACATGAGACTTGAACTGCTACCTCATAATTAAAAAAAAAATCCTTGCAGTATTCCATGTTTTTAAGCTAAAATCCATTAAAATACATTGACCTAATTCTAGTATTTGAGTAAATGAAGAGATTCCTTTTCTCCCACCTACATCAGAATAAAATAAACTGAAACCTATAAGATCACAAGGAGGCAGCCATGCAAAAACTGCA
>NW_028058857.1:0-397 GCF_054177405.1 Leptonychotes weddellii
TTACTTCCAACAAAACATCTTTCAGTTTCATTAAATAATATGCCTAAAATCTGGTATGTTGCAAGTAATACACTTGTACTTTGCACAATATGCTAACATGCAGTTAAGAATGAAGCTAACTTCTCAAGCTCCATTAGAGACTACATGAATTATTGGAATCAAACTACAACACAAATTCAGACATCAAAAAAAAAAAAAAGGGGCGCCTGGGTGGCTCAGTTGGTTAAGCGGCTGCCTTCGGCTCAGGTCATGATCCTGGAGTCCCGGGATCGAGTCCCATATCGGGCTCCCTGCTCAGCGGGGGGTCTGCTTCTCCCTCTGACCCTCTTCCCTCTCGTGCTCTCTGTCTCTCATTCTCTCTCTCAAATAAAATCTTTAAAAAAAAAAAAAAAAAAAA
>NW_028058858.1:0-8510 GCF_054177405.1 Leptonychotes weddellii
CCCCGCCCCTCCCCACTGCTCCCCGCCCCTCTCCACTGCTCCCCACCGCTTCCTGCTCCCATCCTCCAGCATCTGACAGAAGCAGCTGGGGATGCCACAGCCTGGAGGTGCCACAGGAAGGGAAGGGCAGGCTGTGTAGGTTCTTCAGGGAGAGCTAACAGGGCTTGGAGTGATCACTGTGCTACGTGGGGGGGTGAACTCGGGAGCTGCTGGGGCCAGGGGTGAAACAGATGGGCTGACCGGGGACTCCTCCAGCCCCGCACCCCGGGTGGGACGCAGTCCCCGTGGTGGTGCTGTGGGCAGCATGTAGCTGGGAAGGTGCCTGCCCAGGTGACAGCCACAGTCCGGAGGTCACCACCCTCAGCAATGGGGTCGGCTTCGTCCAGGGCGGGGTGGGAGAGTGGAAGATCCTAAGAGCTAAGCTTCCAGAGGAGAAGGACATTCGGCTGCCGCCTGAGGTTCCTGGCCTGCCTGATGGATTTCAGACTTGCACAGCCCCCCCTCCCCCCATCCCTAGCCGGCGTGGAAGCCCATTCCTTGCAATACATCTCTTTGTATACTCCCACGTATACCCCTGTAGGTTCTCGTTTCTTGCTGGCCCCTAACTGATACAGTGGCCATGAGGCCCTGGGCCCAGAAGGACGGGATTCCAGGCTTGGTGGCACGAGGCATTAGTGGTGTACTCAGGGCCCCCCTCTGGGTGTGCAAACTCGACCTGCAGAGGACGGCCCACGCCTCCATCCTGAAACCATGAGTCTTGGCACCGGCCTCTCTGGAGTGAGGGCTCCCTCTTCCAATTTGCACACAGCTTCCCCAAACCTGGTCCGCCTGAATTGTATGCCCCTGGGAGGCTACCTCTTGGATGGCTTTAGATGTCTTACTAAGCCTTTCTGAGCACCTGCTCCTTACCCGTAAGAGGAGAGTTGTGTCCTCAAAAGGTCATTGAAAGGATTTAAGCGAAAAGATGCATGAAAAAAATTTATCACGGCCTCCGGCGCAGGGCACACGCACATGGTGGGATCTCTTAGTAGATGTGTTTGCTATTCACTGCGTTCGTTAGGAGTCGTGTTAGTAAGTGACAAAACCCAGCTGCAAAGGGCTTAAACCGAAAAAGGTTCCTCCGTCTGGGATAGAAAGGGTGAAGCTTCGGACTGAGGCTGGGGAATAAGGCATGGTGACTGGTGCTGATCAGCTAGGACGTGCCCCTGGAGCCCCGGAAGGGGGGTAGATATCCGGGGAAGCTGGGTCTCAGCCAGCGAGGGAGGAAGGGAAGGGGGTCCGTAGGGTCCACTTGGGCTCCTCAGAGGGCTTCTGTCCCCCAGAGGCTGCTCAAGGCAACTCAGGGTGGCAGCAATCCGCGGATGCATTTTCCTCAGGGACAGCGCCCAGACACCATCTTTTGGTCACCGCACAGCTATCTGGTGAGCTCCTCGCTGGGGTCCAGTGGCTGCTTGCAGATCTGTGGTTGAAACCAGGGAGGGGGTCTGCTTTTCACATGCCAGTGCCCCCACGAGGGCACGCAGGCGGCCCATCCCCAGCTTGCACACAGCTGTTGGGACAGGTATCTGGGGGAGCACAGGTGTCTGGCCACGGGGGTCCCACCAAGGAAGATGCTCACGTCACCATATTTTGGCAGCTTGATGCACACCCACTGGGCCCAGAGAGCGGCTTCATTACTAGCCTCACAGCAGGCTCATTACGGCTTCAGGTTTCATAGAGCAAAACGCATCACTGCAAACTGCTTTTGATGTGGTTTCTGAAGCTACGCGGCCACGATGTCTTGCGGAGTGTAGGTGCTTGGCACGATGCATGGGAACAAAGCCACGAGCCGTACTCTGTAGACCAGGGCATCTCAGATCCTGGATCCTGGGTTTGGAAGGATGTGGGAATATTTTCTGCTGCCTCCTCCTGCCTCCAGTGGGACCAGGTGTGTGCCGTCCTACATGAAATGCACGAACGCACGAACGGTCGCCCAAGAAAAAGACTGTGGGGCCACGGGCCGGGCAGAGTTCTCCCTTCTCCGCCATCGGAAAGGGCTGACCTCCCACAGAACTCACCGCGGAGATCACCACGGCTGCACTTGGTGCCACGTCCTTCCTGTTCCGCTCTCAGGAGGTAAAACAAGTTCAGTTCACATCAGTTTGGTGCCCGTGCGTCGAGCAGCTCCTGCACACCCAGCACGCGCCCCGCCCCCGAGGGCTCGGGAAGAGGGCGTTTTGGGGGAGCGGACGGCCAGTGGGGAGGCAGGAGCCCTGTGGCTGTCTTCATGTCCGTCCACGCTGTGCGGACTCGGACAAGGGTGGGCACTTATCAAATATTAGCAGAGTATCAGTATAGTCAAGTTGGAAACAATGACCACCCACTCCCCAGTTTTAGAACTTAGGAAAACAAAACAAAACAAAACAATAGATCATTTTAAACCTGGCAAAGTTAATCGTAAACTCCACTCTGTCATCTCGGCCAGGGCTGCTCGAGCTAGAAATTCCGAACAACGCCTTCTTGACACATAGCTCTGCTTGAATTGTGCAGTGGATTTGAAACAGGTAGGATCTTTGGGAACAAATCCTTTGCATAAAATGCCCCTGCCCTCTACTTTGGGGGGATGTTTAAACACCGTGTTAGCTGTTGCTCAGTTCCTCCATACGCATGAGAACGGTCTCATCACCGCAGCCTGTGATCTGCCCCGTGCCTGCGTTTGTAAATAAAGTTTTATTGGCACTCAGCCACCCCTGTTCGTTTGCATTTTGCAGAGGGTTGCTTTCGCAGGACCCTGGCGGGTTTGAGTATTTGCAACAGAGACCGTCTGCCTGCAATGTGTCCTGTATTTGAGATTGGGACCTTCACGGGAAACCTTTGCGGACTCGTGGAGCATCACAGCGGAAGGTGATTCCACTTGTCTGCGCCTTTGGGGCAGACTCCCAGTCTCGTGTCACTTGCTGTCATCACATTGCGAACACTCTGGTGCCCTCTGGACGCCATGCCGTGTCCGTCTGACCTGCTTCTGTCCAGGCTGATTGGCAGCGGCCAGGAACCCGGCAAGAAGGCAGCGTCTGGGTGGGAGCCGTAGACTCAGTCCCCGCTCACTGGGTGGTTCAGCGGCTCCACATGGGCAGTTCCTCTGTGCCAGGCACGGTGTAGGCATGTGGACTCAGCCGCGGACAAGGGAGAAAAGGCCCCTGCTCCCCCTGGGGCACATACTGAAGCGGGGGACAGGTGGTAGACAGAGAAGGCATTAAGATAAGCTCAGCAGCTTCTGCGTGCCATGAGGATGGCAAACGAGGGAAATGGGATGGGGAGAGACGGGAGGGTCCCTACTTACCTCGAGAAGGTGCCCGTGATGTGCACCGAGAGCCAGGCAGAGGTCTGGGAGCTGAGGCTCAGAGTGCACCTTCACTCAATTGTTCTTTATTGACGTGCTTACTCAATAAGCACGTGACCCATTCCGGCTGCCAGTCATGAGCCAGAATATTGCTAAATCATGAACCTTGTCACCATTCAGGAGTTTGCAAGTGACCTAATGTCATAGTTGGACTGAATTTCCAGGTTTGGATCCTGCTCCACCACTTAAGTGCTGTGTGACCCTGGGCAAGTTGCTTAACCTCTCTGAGTCTGGTTTTCTTAACAGCAAAATGGGGATGATCATAGTAGGGCTCAGCGGGCAGTGGCAAGATGTGAAGGCTAAAGGCAGCGCCTGATACAAAGAGCACCCCACCCGGGACAGAGCTTGTGCACCTCTTAGCGCTCACAGCGGGCACATGGCAACACCGCCCAGCGTGATCTCCAGCAGCCCTGATGAGTCACAGCGGAGAGAAGACACGCGAGAGTCAGGACCACGTGGCAAGTGTTCTAACGGAGGACTGGATGTATACAGACAGGGGTGACTTGTTCTGCTTAGTGGGGTAGAAGAGGGGTGTCGGGAGGGATTCCCAGAAGAGGCACCATTTAAGCCGTCTTGGGAAGGTGGGTAGGAGTTCTCCAGCCAGAGCGAGGAGGAAGGGAAGGAGGGGAGAGAGCAGCGAATGCCAAGGCCAGCGTCTTGTCTGCAAGCATCACAGCAGTGTGGGGAGGGAGCGGGGTCCCCAGGGAGGAGTGTGTGACGTAAGGTCAGACCCCGGCTTCCCAAGAGCCCCTGGCAGCCATGGGAAGGGATGGGGGTGGGTGGTAGAGACAGAAGGGGGGACGTCCAGTAGGTTTAGGTTAAAGAGGGTGAAGAAGGAAGGAAGACAGACACGTTCCAGGGGCCCTAAACACTGTCCAGCTGGTACGCGAGGGGGTTGGTGAGTGCGTCAGGGATGGGGCTAGACACTGCGGTCCCACGGGGTCTCTGCTGTCCCGAAGGGCAGCCCCGAGCCCCACGCTGGGCTCGTCCTCCTATCCTGGCCTGAAGTGAAGCCCTCCCACGTGGATGCATCTCTGTGTGAAACATCACCCAGGGTCCCAAAGGCCCCCCTCCCATTAATGACCTCTGTGTCGATCACCCCTTAAATGATGCTGTCTTGGATCGTGGGTTAAGTAAAGTATGTTATCACGATCAACTATACCAGTTTCCCTTTACTTCTTACACGTGGCTAGTAGGGTCCTTCAAACCCGCACGTGGCACGCGTTAGGTTTCTGCAGGACTGTGCTCATCTAGATAAACAGGCCACGTTTGTTTGTTAGGGGCTGAGTCCACGGCACACGTGCACTGTGAGGCTTGTGCTGTGTTTTCAAGACACTTGAATTGATTAGGGAACTTTAAGCCTTTGTAATATTGTCGCATAAAAATGGAGCTTTCAACCTCTCAAGAAAACTTGGGATGCACTGCAGACCAGGCTGGGGCGACTGGCCCCGCCCCTGCAGCCCCGTTCTCCGTGGACATGTCCCCCACCCCACCCCACCCCCACCGTGTCCCTCTAGTGGGTCCTGGCCTCAGGACCGTGTCTGACCCAGATCCCAGGTTTGGGGGAGACTTCCCACTTCTTGTGCGATGCCCCTGCTTCTGGGTTAGACAGTGGGCCAAGGTCACTTGGGAGACACCCCATTACACGGTTGGGACCGTGAAGGTCCCTGCCTCAGTTTCCCTGCATGTGATGTAAGCCTAATGACATGTGCAGAGCAGGGGTTGGGAAGTGTAATTACTGTCTGTCTGTTCGTGAAGCCCCATGGCGTGGCTGGTCTAAAACCTGCAGGGAGGGTTCTCATCGGGATTTCGCCTTTGCTTCTCGCTCCAAGCGAAGGGAAGGTGAGCCACCAGGCTCCTGCGAGCAGACGGTCAGCCGGTGCATACGGAGGGCTCTGTGCGGCCGCATACACAGTCTCTACCCCTGGACGCCTCCAGCGTGCTCGGCCACAGGGCATTTCACCCAAGTGGCATAATTAACACCCTGACTCCAAGTGCCGCTGTCCTGTGGCCTCGGGACCAGGCAGGGTTACTACCAAGCCCCAGGGTCATCTGGCACCTTCTGGAAGGGAATGGCACCCTAACCAGATTGAGCCTCCAGGTGAAGGAGAGGAGGGCAGGTGGGATTTGCTGTCCTGCTCCCGGATCCTGCTCCATTTGAAGGATGACGTGGACTCTCTCTTCTGAGCACCGCTCGGGCAGAACGCGGGCTCTCCTGCGGGCACTACGTGCCTTCTGCGAAGCCGACTGTTGGCAGGGGTGGGGCTGGGCTGCAGGGGGCTGAGCAGGGAGAGGCCCAGCGGGGAGGGGAGTGGGGGTGCCACGGATGGAGGAAGCCGTAGTGGTCCTCCTGCCTCACCGCTGGCCCTAGGGACCCATGGGCAGCGCCCTGCTGGCCCCCGGGCCACAGGCTGGCGCCGTCAGAACAGCTTGTAAAATAGTCACTCGTTAAACCACCTGTCAGAGCACAAGGATGCTGTCACCAACGCCACTGCATCTGATGTACAAGTCCGTCCTGGGACCCCCGCGTGGAGGGGACCCTGCTGTGACTTCAGTGAGACTCACACCTGAGTGCCCAGTCCTGCCCTCCCTCAGGAACCATCCTGGGCTCACTCTCCCCTCATCTTTCCTCTCAACTTCTGTTGTCCCTGTCCTCAGGGTCATGCCGTTGAGTGTGGCCTGAGAAGTGTTCCGTGTGACTTGGACTCTGAAGATGTTGCCTCTTTGCAGACAAGAACTCTCTCTCTTGGGTTTTTGGTTTTTTGTTTGCTTGGGATTTTTGTTTGCTTAGTTTTTTTGTGGGTGTTTTGTTTTTGTTTTTTGCATTTCTCTGTGTTGCCCGGACCAGTGTCAGGTACTGAACTAGTGGACAGATGGGCTGTGGGCCCTCCTGGGCGCTGCTGGGTCCACTGGTACTGACCTGACAAAAATGTGCCCATTCCCTGTCACTCAAACCTTGCCTGGCAGGTGCTGGATCACCCACCAGGAAGGACGTGCCAGGGGCACCAAGCCTCGGGGAGCTGAGGCTCTGAGGATGTTGGTGGGCATCCAGGCTGAGGGTGCACCTGGGTCTGTGCACCCGGGAGGGGGCCAGACGTTCTGAAGGAGCTTTCACGAAGCTGGCCCTTACCATGGGCAGCCCCCTGACGTTCTGGGGCATCCAATAGAAGTGGACCTTCCCAGAAATTCCTTCCACAATGTTGCCTTATAAAAATAAAACACAGCTGATGTTTTATGATTACAGAATTAATACAGGTTCATATATAAAATGTAGAAAGCATGACATATAGACCAAGAGATCCAAGTACAGATCATCTGGAATTCCCCACCCAGAGAGCCCCATGCTCTTGTTCCCTGATGCCTATCCTCCCTGTCTTCAGTTTTTCTGGAAGCCCACAGTTATGAATGATTCCATAAGTAGAACCTCACTGTAGATACCTTCCATAATCTGCTTTATTTTTCACTTAGTAAGACATCATGAGAATCTTTCCCCATCATGAAACCTTCCTTAAAAAGATCATTGTGATGGCTGGTCCTTATCCCACTGCATCATAGTTTTGAATGAATCCCCCCATTATGGGACATTTAGATAATTTCCAATAGTTTATTCTGGATGTAATTTTTTAAAAAGATTTTATTTATTTATTTGAGAAAGAGAGCGAGTGAGTACAAGCAGGGGGAGGGGCAGAGGGAGAGGGAGAAGCAGGCTTCCCGCTGAGCAGGGAGCCCGATGCAGGGCTTGATCCCAGGACCCTGGGATCATGACCTGAGCTAAAGGCAGATGCTTAACCGACAGAGCCACCCAGGTGCCCCATGGATGTAACTTTTTATCTTCAGTATCGTATTTATTACATTTTAGAAGATTGCCCCAGCTTAGGTGTTTTTCTCCCTAAAACGCTTGGTGTCTGGGCTCCCCGCTGTGCAGCCAGAGGTTGTCTTTGGCTGTGGTTTGTGGTGTACCCAGAGCAAGCTCAGTCCTGGCTTCAGCTGGCTGTTCATACAGTTCTCAGTTTGGGCTGAGAATGTGGGATGGGGGAGAGCCACACGCCACCCCCATCCCCCATCCCCCATCTGGATGGACAGGTTTGCAGAGGTGAGACAGGGTAGAAGGAGAGTGGTGCCGACAGTGACCCAAGGACACACATCGACGTTGTGCCCAGAAAGGAAGCAGAACCACAAGGCCGGCCACCCCGGGCCAGGGCCTGCGCCCATAAGGCTTCGCCTGGGATGGACGCTCCCACCAACCTGGACAGTTCGAAGCCATGTCTGTGTCCTGTTCTTTGCAGCCTGTGACCCACATGTCAGCCCCTCTGTCCCGCAGGGAGCATTTGGAGTCTCTCAGCATCCCGTGGACTAAACGACCAACCATTCCTCTCGAGCTGTGCATTTGCAAAATATCTCCTTCCCTTTCCATCTTAACCTGATGCTTTTTACTTTTTACCCTTTGGCTTGGAGGGAAAAAAAGTTCTGTACTCAGAACTGGGGGGGCTCCTGCAAAGGCTTTAGAATGAGACGACGGGGTTGTAGTGTAGACACACGCGGCAGTCCTCCAGGAAGCGGGGCTTCCTGGAGGAGGCGTCACGCATCTCGGGTGTAGGACGGAAGAGCTATTGGCCTTTATGACTCCTGGTCACCAGGCATCACCTCCCCTGACATTATCTAGATTTCTCTCGGGGGAACCCAACGCTCTTCCACCACGTCATTTAATCCTCAGAAGAGCCCCCATGATGTCGGCATTCTGACAGTGCCCAATTTACAGATGAGGCAACTGAGGCCAAGCTCATCCCGCCGAGATTTAAATGCACATGGCCTAGCTGAAGAGCCCCGCTTTGTGCCTCTCTGGGATTGTCCTCACCAGTGTGTGTGTGTGTGTGTGTGTGTGTGTGTGTGTGTGTGACAGCCGGCAGGCAGGGCTGACCCCAGCGGAGCTCCGAAGTGCAGGCAGGAGGGGCCCCACGGCTCTCAGTCACAGCACCCATGACACCAGAGGTCAGGCCCCATGGCTCTAGCCGTCAGTGCCCGCCAGAGTTAGCCCCAAGGCTCCTCAGGGGAGCAAGGCAAACGCGAGGGGTCCAACCACACTGGAACTGGCAGCAGGGAGGAGCAGGTGGGGGGGGAGCGGGTGGGGGAG
>NW_028058859.1:0-397 GCF_054177405.1 Leptonychotes weddellii
GAGAGACGATGGACTCTGAAAAACAAACTGAGGGTTCTAGAGGGGAGGGGGGTGGGAGGATGGGTTAGCCTGGTGGTGGGTATTGAGGAGGGCACATTCTGCATGGAGCACTGGGTGTTATGCACAAACAATGAATCATGGAACACTTCATCTAAAACTAATGATGTAATGTATGGGGATTAACATAAGAAAAAAAAAAGTCCTTCCCTAATAAACTCAGGGTGGCCACATCATACTGTGAAAGAAGGGAAGTTTGGGCCAAGGTGCTCTGGTTGCATTTTTCAGAGCTGTCCCATATCCTTTCTCTTAGTCTCATGTGTTAGAGAGGAAATCAAGGCGCTGAGTATTCATCCAAGAAACCATAGGGCAGAGAGTGCCCACCCACACCAGGAGGGCC
>NW_028058860.1:0-397 GCF_054177405.1 Leptonychotes weddellii
TTTTTTTTTTTTTTTAAGATTTTATTTATTTATTTGAGAGAGAGAATGAGAGACAGAGAGCATGAGAGGGAGGAGGGTCAGAGGGAGAAGCAGACTCCCTGCCGAGCAGGGAGCCCGATGCGGGACTCGATCCAGGGACTCCAGGATCATGACCTGAGCCGAAGGCAGTCGCTTAACCAACTGAGCCACCCAGGCGCCCCTGGATACCAGAATTCTTATAGCAAGTCTAAGTTCAGATCCAATTGATTGAGGTACATCTGTTTATTATTACCTCTGCTAATTTTATGGACTTATTTCTGTAAAAGCTCATATTTCTATATTATAGTTTTCATCAACTATAATTATATAGCTCTAGGCATTTTGTTATTATTAACTATGGTAGTGATATGCTCTTCAA
>NW_028058861.1:0-397 GCF_054177405.1 Leptonychotes weddellii
AGTACAAAATTCAAGCTGGCTGCAAAATTCGGAAATTATTTAGAAACCACTCTTCCAATAGGAACTCTGCTAGAATAAACTTCTTAAAGGTCTACCTTTAAGAGAACTATTTTTCAAAACTACATACTTCAATTTTGAAGACTTGAGTTAAAAATTTATTTACCGACTTACAGTGGCAACCTATATATGGTCATAATCCGTTCCCTTAAAGAGCAAAAAAAAAATTGTATTTTTGAAGCCAAAGAATTGAAGCAATTAAATGATAATCTATGACAAATAAAGTCAAGGATTTTTCTCAAAATCTTCTTATTTAAATATTCCACCATTCAGGCACTAAGTTAGCTTCATACCAATATGCCTGTTATTATGTTTCTAGGAGGTGGAAAATTAAACTACT
>NW_028058862.1:0-397 GCF_054177405.1 Leptonychotes weddellii
TCTGTCCTAAGTATATGTTAAAATTATCTCCCAATATCCATCCAGCCACCTAAATATCCAGTTTTTACATCTATAATCTGGTACAACTTCTGGTGGTGACAAGGCTTAACTGAGAGAATTTCTAAGCAGTGTTTCCCTAACTGAATGAATGGAAGGACTTTGTCTCCTGGGACAAAGAACCAGGGTAGAGTGATAGACAGAGAAAGGCACCCAAAGGCCCTGGGGGCAACTGTGAAACCGAGTTCCCCTTCCCTGAATGACACCTGTGGTGCTCTCCCCAGCCCAGGCCCTTCCCACATCTGCTCAGCAAGCTCTTCAGAGACTTTTTGGCAGCTCAGCCAACACTTAAGTTTTATTTGGGTCAAAAAATATTTAGCACAATAGGTCTCTTCCCACA
>NW_028058863.1:0-397 GCF_054177405.1 Leptonychotes weddellii
TTTTTTTTTAAAGATTTTATTTATTTATTTGAGACAGAGAGAATGAGAGAGAGAGAGCACATGAGAGGGGTGAGGGTCAGAGGGAGAAGCAGGCTCCCTGCTGAGCAGGGAGCCCGATGCGGGACTCGATCCCGGGACTCCAGGATCATGACCTGAGCCGAAAGCAGTCGCTTAACCAACTGAGCCACCCAGGCGCCCCAAGAACATTTCTTTTGCACTCAAAACTTGGCTATTTGGCACCAGAGACCAGCTTTTGGCCTATCTCAGGTTTCAACACGTCTTTCTCACTAAGCTGAATCATTTCTAGCTTTTCATTTGAAGTGAGACATGCAACTCCTCCTTTCACTTGAACATTTAGAGGCCATTATAGGGTTATTAACTGGCCTGATTTCAATAT
>NW_028058864.1:0-397 GCF_054177405.1 Leptonychotes weddellii
ACCCACTGCTTAGTCATTCGATTTTCACTCTGTCCCCTCAGGAGAGGGTCATCTTTTACCTCTTACAAAAGATCTGTTGATAAGTTGGGTCCAGTCTTGCCTGCTTCCTTCTTAAGCAAATGTGTATTAATCTCCCAGCTCCTGAATTGACAGGAACATTAGGAAGCTGAAAGAAAAACAAACCAAAAGTCTACCTGGATGAGCTGATTCATAGAGAACAAGGGAGAACACTCCTCCTCTGTGACCTGAGAACACTCCTCCTCTGTGACCCGAGAACTGGTCAAATATAAATCTTATTAGCAACTTATTGTCTCCAGAATACTTGGGAGTGACAAACACTTGCAAGAGGTCATAGCCCTGATTTTGTAACCGGTAGTGAGAATATATTTAGAGTCAT
>NW_028058865.1:0-397 GCF_054177405.1 Leptonychotes weddellii
TATTCAGGAAATCCCTGAGAAGCCATTCCTGTCTTCTAAAGCTGCACCGCCTGATCTGGAAGCCACCAGCCCCATGTGGCTCCTGAGCACGTGAAGTGGGGCAAGTTGCGATTGAGATGTGCTGTGAATGGTCACTGCCAAATTCCAAAGACAGTAACAGGTGAAAAAAAAAACAATGTTAAGATCACTTGTTCATAACTTGTTAAAGATTGACTACAGGTTGAAATGATGGCTTAGATAAAATACATTCTTAAAATTAATTTTACCTGTTTTGTTTTTTTTTTAAAAGATTTTATTTATCTTTTTGAGAGAGAGCTGGAGAGAGAGAGACAGAGCATGAGCAGTGGGGAGAGGCAGAGGCAGAGGGAGAAGACTCCCCTCTGATCAGGGAGCCTGA
>NW_028058866.1:0-397 GCF_054177405.1 Leptonychotes weddellii
CCTCAGTTTGTTTTTCAGAGTCCATCTTCTCTCATGGTTCGTCCACCCCTCCGATTTCCCCCGCTTCATTCCTCCCCTCCCGCTACCTTCTTCTTCTTTTTTTTTTCTTAACATATCTTGCATTATTTGTCTCAGAGGTACAGATCTGAGATTCAACAGTCCTGCACAATTCACAGCGCTTAACAGAGCACGTACCCTCTATAATTCCTTTTTTAAACTACTTTATGTTAAGATGATTTTTGGAACATTTTTATGGAACAAATGAAGGTGATTTAAAACTGAAGACTTAAAAGTATCTAGAAAAGGAAGACAAAGTTCCCAAAGTGGAGTCACTCAGCCATAGGATGCAAACCCAGCAGCATTCAGTGAAGGGTGCATGTGCTGAGGGAACCCACAT
>NW_028058867.1:0-397 GCF_054177405.1 Leptonychotes weddellii
TTAATCATGTTATCATAATTATTATATAAGGCTTTTATTTAATGACACTGTGCATCAGTGTGCTTGGCACATTGTGATTCTCATACAATGAAGGTTCCTTTTCTCCGCAAAACCACAAAACAGAGAAAGGTTATTTGCCACCTAAGTTCAAGCATGGGATGAAGAAGGAATGGATGTAAGGGAAAAGGACAGGAGGGTAGTTTCAGGCTGCAGCACTAAAATGATATTCCTCATCTGTAATCACAGTGACCATAGCTCTCAGATGTTTTCAAGATAGTGATCAAGGCGATTAGTGAGAGGAAAGCACAGTGAGTTCTATCAGGAGCCTTTAAAATCCCATCTGGCTGTTCAGTGAGATCTTATGTTCCTAACTTCTGTCACAGCCTTCTCTGCATTG
>NW_028058868.1:0-397 GCF_054177405.1 Leptonychotes weddellii
AGTACAAAATTCAAGCTGGCTGCAAAATTCGGAAATTATTTAGAAACCACTCTTCCAATAGGAACTCTGCTAGAATAAACTTCTTAAAGGTCTACCTTTAAGAGAACTATTTTTCAAAACTACATACTTCAATTTTGAAGACTTGAGTTAAAAATTTATTTACCGACTTACAGTGGCAACCTATATATGGTCATAATCCTTTCCCTTAAAGAGCAAAAAAAAAATTGTATTTTTGAAGCCAAAGAATTGAAGCAATTAAATGATAATCTATGACAAATAAAGTCAAGGATTTTTCTCAAAATCTTCTTATTTAAATATTCCACCATTCAGGCACTAAGTTAGCTTCATACCAATATGCCTGTTATTATGTTTCTAGGAGGTGGAAAATTAAACTACT
>NW_028058869.1:0-8510 GCF_054177405.1 Leptonychotes weddellii
AAATCACTGACTTCCTATTTTGGGAAAGTAGAAGGTATCATCACCCCCAGAGAGAGAAGAGTATCTACTTTTGAGGCCAATATCCTGGTATCTTGGGAATTTAAGGCATCCGTGCTAACATTAAGTTCAGATTGTTGTCCTTGTTTTCCAGTTAATTATCAACTACCTCCCTCTTGAAACTTGCCCCAAAGTCTAGGTGACTTTGAGCTGAAGACTGACCATGTAGATTTGGAAGCTGTATCAATAAACACTATAGCAGAAGCTTAGAAGCTTCTAGAAGGAAGGTGCCAATCCTGAATAAGCTGCCTTAGTGCTGAACACATAAAATAGACCCAACCCTGTGAGGGAATTCGTAGCAGAAAGTACATTCTAAAGCTGTCCAATGCAGACAGTCGCCACTAGCTACATGTTCTACTGAGCACAGGAACTCTGGCTGGTCCAAACGCAGACTATAAAACTTACACTGGACTTCAGACACCTAACACCAAAAAATTAAAATTATCTTATTAAAAAGTTTTTTTTAAATTGAGTATATGCTGAAGTAAAATTTTGACTATATTAGGTTAAAGAAACTATATTATCAAGGTTAATTTCATCTGGTTCTTTTGGGGAAAAAAAATAGCAAAATTTAACTCTGTGGCTGACATTTGTGGCTCACATTAGAGTTCTACTGGGACAGTGCTGTTCTCAAGTGACCAGCTTTAGCCCCCTAAAAACAGAAGGAAAACAGCCCACGTTCACTCCTGCCAGTGAGGAAGTTGATGGTGTTCTGGAGCAAGACTCAAGCCCTATGGACAAGCCTCCCCTCCCTGCATTCTAGGCTCCCCCTGATGTAGAGGCTAGAACCACCAACAAAGCTATTCTGTTGTTGGAAACCACCATGAATGCACCCAGAGTGGCAAACAGTTTTCAGGATGTAGGGATCCAGAGACTCTCCTCGTCCCCGGTAGCGGATGCTGTGGGGTGCCAGCAAGGACCCCTTCAGCACTGAGGCACCTTCACCTAGCTGCCCTGCTGTTGCCCACTGAGGCTCTCCCTAGGAATTGCCCTTGGCCAAGGCAGACCCTTTCCAAGCAGTCCCCCGCACCCAATGACCGGTCAATGTGGAGGTACAAAGGCCTGGACCCTTGCCTCAATTTGGAGCACTCTAAAGGGGCTATCCTAGACCCATAGCTCCCCATGCCATTGGCAAAGGCCTCTGTTGCAAGTCTATTACCAACCAGCTGTTTCTATTGCCCAATCCTGCTTCCCATCTTCCCTCACAGGGCCCTTCCCCAAAAATTCCCTACATGCAAAGCTCAGTCCCAAAGTCTGCACTATGAACTGAATGTTTGGGTTCCCCCAAAAATTCATATGTTGAAACCCTAATCCCCAGTGTGATGGTATTTGGAGATGAGGACTCTGGGAGGTAATTAAGTCACGAGGGCAGAGCCCCCATGATGGGATCGGCACTCTTATAAGAAAAGAGGCAAGAGATTGTTTCCTCTCTCTGCCCTCAGCCATCTGCAACCCAGCAAGTGGGTCCTCACCAGACCAGATCAGCGGGCACCTTAATCTTGGACTTCCAGCCTCCCAAACTGACAAAGTAACTATGTGTGGCTGAAGCCACCTGTCTATGGTATTTCTGTTAGAGCAGCCTGAACTAAGAGAGTCTGCTCCCCAGTGAACCCCCCCAGGATACCCCGAGATATGAAGAACACATTACGGAAAAAGTGCACTGCATGCATATGCCCACACACATGCACTGTCTAGGAATAAAGTCAGGATATTTGGGTCAGCCACACACAAAAAAGCCGAGCTGCTCCCAGCTCCCACAGGCTGAGTTGTGCTGATTATTGTCAAATATCCGTTGGTGTCTGATTTGTTGGGCACAGAAAGGAAATCTGACACCCAAGTGCCAACCAACACCCGTCCAACTGGTCATCTCGCCTACTTAGAGCCCTTGGCTAGTAAGTCCAGAGATACAGGCTTCAGCTCTCCCAAAGGGGCCAGTTAATTTCATGGCCTACCTTGGCCACAAACTGCCCCCCTCACCACACAGACTCCCGGTAGCACTCCTGCTGCTGGTCTCCAGGCAGCTGCTGGGGGGACGCAGGCCTCCTCGGGCACAAACAGCAACCAGGTCACGCCGCTCATGCAGCCACGCCTGGGCAGGAGCCACCAGGGCCACCTTCTTCTGCCACCTGCCTGGCTTCACATACTGCTTCCATCATGAAGAGGAGGGACTTTTCCTCCCAGAGATGGCTCTTCTGGATTCCTGGTCTCTGCCTGTTTTCTCTTCCTCTGAATCGGTACCTCCCTCCCTGGTCCACCATGGCCCCAACACTTGAATTCAGCAGCCCACCCTCCCCCTTGTCTGCTCTCCTTCACTTCATCACTCTAACTTCTCAAACTTGGGAGGGGTTTAGTCAGAGGTGCTGGGGAACCTTTCTACTCCCTCTCCCCCTCAGTAGGAACTCTTCCTGAGATCGGAGCTCCCCCCATCCCGTTGCTCCCGACCCTCCTGGGGGCCTCTGGACTGGAGCATTTGCTTGGCTTGCATCCCAGAGAACATTTGGAAGCTGGAATCAGAGAGCCTCGCTGTAGCTCTGATCAGCGTCTCTCGCACTCATCCAGTTCAACTCTTGCCGGTGACTGAACAGAGAGAGAAATCCCTCTTGTGCTCTTCTGTTTGTTCTCGTTAGAAAAACCAAACAGCAGGCAAGCTGAGGGAACATCACACACCTAGGACCTGGGAGGCTGAGCCAGATCCAAGCCAGGCCTGAAGCCAGCAGAAAAACAGTGTGTGCCTGGGGGAAAAGCTAAGATCCCAGAGGCAAGGACCACACCCGTCTTATTCATGAGTGTATCTCAAAAGGTATCTGGCAATTTCTTGGGGCTCAGTGAAGGAAGGAGCAGGAGGACCTTCTCCATCAGGGCCCCCCTGGGAAGTGTGATGACCGAAACACAATCAACTTGGCATCATCCTCAGAGAGTTTTTGGTTTTTGTTTTGGTAACCAATCCACTTTCTTTTTTTTTTAATCCTTGGCTAGCCTGTGCCCACAAGCATGCTTTGAGTACTAATCCTCAAGATCCTTAACTTTCTCTGGGCCTCATTACGAAAATGATAAAGTTTGATTAGATGAACTCAAATGTCACCTCTATCTATTAAATTCCATGATGAGATTAATAAGTTGAAGATGAATGCTTTTACGGATGGTTATAAATTCTGTTCTGTCTACATATGGGCTGGGAATACATCACATAATTTACATCTGACTATACTTTACTGGAAACTGAAGTTCAGAAGGAAATGAGAACCACGAATAGCATTTTCTAGCCTACTGGGTACACTGCAACATGGGCACAGACCCATCCTTCACGCCAGCATTCTACACCAACCAGGAAACCCATCATGAACATATTTCTTACCCCGATTAAACAGAAAGCTTTATCCAGTGATTCTGAATTTGGCAGAGGGTATTCCCAGCTTCATGAAAAATCAATCACAGATGAAGATGCACAATTGGAAGTCCATTTGGCATAGAAATACTCCACGACAGTCTAGCTAGTATTAATATAATAATTAATATTAATACATAATTAATGTAGGTAATATTAAAATGAAAATGGGTAAGATTTCTTTTACACGGTCTTGGAATTTGGGGGCATGTGTTCAAGGAGTGCCAACTCATTTGAATATTTGCCTAATTAGGAAGGTAAATCTGCAGCTGCTGATCAATCCCACCGTGCATTTCAAAGCCAAATATAAATGCCTTTTGTATCACCCGCTGTTTTGGATTCTTCACCTCCCACGTCTGTCCCTCCAGTAGCACAGACAAAGCAGAAGTTACCAAACTCTCTCTTCTTGGTCTGTCCTCCACTCTCTCACCCCAGTGCTTGGCTCTGCCACCCAGAACAGAGTGCAGATGGCACAGAAGTATTGGGGGGGCGGCCACAGGGTATAAGAGGACACAAAGGAAAAAGGGGTTTCATTAACTCAAGCGGAAATATAATGGTCATGTCAACGCCTAGACCAAGTTTTGTATCTAGAGGATGTGGTCACATGTGATCCTGCTGGAAACATTTCAAGGCCATCCTGGACTAATGAAAGTCCTGATGTCCCTGAGTTTCACCCCTACTTCAATCTCTCCTCCCATCATAAAGCCTTGTGCATTCTCCATTCTAGCCACATGGGACTTCCCGCTGCTGCTCAGACATCTCGCCAGCTTCCTGGTCTCTGAGACTTGGCTCAAGCTGCTACATTGGTCTAGAAAGCCTTTATTTCCCATGTCTGCCTGGCAAGTCCTAGCCATTCCTCAAGGTCCTATTTGAATCCTCCCTCCCATAAAACTCACCAGATCATCCCAACCTCAGTCAAATGATCTCCCCTTCTCCCATTTTTTATGGCATCTGATTTTCCTAGTGTGTCCTTTATTGAAATAATTTATGTATGACTATAGACACCATAAATTGTAACGGAGGATGGAGGCAGCATCTTATTCATATTTCAGCCCCAACAATGCGTGTCGCAGGCCTCATAGGGAACTGCAGGTCAGGAAGAGGCAGGCTGTCGAAAGGGAATGGTTACCACCCCCTTGGTGCCATCTGGACCAGACATGTTTTAGGACCAGTGCTCCTAGGGAGACAAACATCCTATGCCCTGGGGCAGGAGTTTCCATGTTTAGCTAGCACATAGGAATAATCTTCAGAGTTTGTTAAAATACAGAATCCAGGACTCTCTGCTTACAGTTTTTTTTTTAAAGATTTTATTTATTTATTTGAGAGAGAGAGAATGAGAGAGAGCACATGAGAGGGGGGAGGGTCAGAGGGAGAAGCAGACTCCCTGCCGAGCAGGGAGCCCGACACGGGACTCGATCCAGGGACTCCAGGATCATGACCTGAGCCGAAGGCAGTCGCTTAACCAACTGAGCCACCCAGGCGCCCTCTCTGCTTACAATTTTAATGCAGTAGTTGACAGGGCAAGCGTTTCGTTTGTTTGGGTTTTGTTGTTGTTGTTGTTGTCGTTTGCAAGCCCACTCAGGTGATTCTGGTGCCAGTGGTCCTGGAATCACAATTTGGAAATTCTGCCCTGGGTAAATATCTCATGTCATTGGCACAGATGCACAATGAAGTCAAAGAAGTTGAACTAGGTGCTGCCGATTTTTCAAAAAGGAGGAGTACTTTTTGGGGAGAACTCACAGAGATACATGGAATTCCCAACATCCTTTTGACGAACAAAAAGCACAAGTCAAAGTGCTCCGGGCTTGCCAAACACTGAGCTCCCTGAAAGTATCTGTGTGACAAGAGGCTAAGACTCTTCCCCAACAGAACACATACCCAGGGGGACACGGACGCCATAACACTCCCAAGTCAAGCTCTCAACATCTGCGTGTGCTGAGACACAAGGGAAGCCCCAAGAAGGACCAGACTGAAATGAAAGAAGAGCCATGGTGGACCATCACTTAGAGAAAGGTTTCCAGGGTTAATATGGAAAATCGAGAAACTTCTTCCTCAGAATAGAGTTCGCCCAACTGAGAGCAATGTCATTTCTACCCTCTACAATCCTGAGTCCACACCATCACGCTTCAGGCTAATCCTGCATCCAACAACCTCAATCTCATGCTTCTCAGCTCCTTTTAATTAAACATTCTTCACGCGTAGGGCACCTGGGTGGCTCAGTGGGTTAAAGGAACGACTCCTGATTTCAGCTCAGGTCATGATCCCTTTTGTACAAACTGCAAAATGTAGATAAATTTCAAACCTTCTTGGCAGCCCTTTTGTTCTTTTCTTGAGCTCAGTGATAGACCTGGGGGTCAGGATAGCCAAAATCACTGTAAAGAAGTTAGAAACTTGAAAAGGCATTGTCCATTCATTCCACAAATACGCACCAAGTACCTTGCCTTCTCCGTATGTGCCAGCTCTGTTCTAGGCACTGGATATACCAGACACAAACAAGACAATGGGCCATTCATTCCTCCTGGAGTTTCCCAAAGTATCAGCCAACCCCAAGAGCCATAAAAATCCCAAATGTTTCTGAACCCACTTAAGCTACCAGACTTCATTTTCTGAACACCCATTAGTGTTTTGTGCCTCTGATTGTCAACCTCTTTAGTCCTGAGAGAGAAACCTAAAAGAGAAAGCAAAGGATTAAATGGAGGCGGGGGGTGTGACTATAAGAGGAGCCCTTGGCCAAGTGGCACATGTACCAAAGATGGATTCATGTGGACGGGAAGAATAAGGTAACAGGAAAGTAAAGACAAGCAAAATGAAGAGAGAACTTGAAAAATGAGAAGCACAAATGGCTAATAACCATTCAACCCTTCTCATAATTGTAGAAATGACATTTTCAAAAATGAGTAACTATTTTTCATCAAATTAGAATATACTTGAATGAAAAAAGAATTTCCAACAGAAGGAAAAATTAGGTTAAGACCAAACCAGCTGGAATTTTCTGGGAAGCAATTTGGCATTCTATATCAAGAACTTTAAAAAATGCATGTGTCTTTTGAGCCAATAATCCCTGTTTTAGAAGTCTATCCTAAACAAATTATCAAAAATATTGTCAAAGATTTATGCACAGGATTATCATTACATTATCCTAACAGCCCCAAACTAGCACAACATAAACATTTAACTGTAGAAAAAAGGTTACGTAAATTATGTATATCTGTATGGTAGATTATTATGACGCCATTAAAATTGGGTTTATGAAGAATTTTGATGACACAGGGAAATGTTTATAATTATAACCCAAACTTGGGATACAAAATTATATATAAAATATTATTTACACCATGGGAAGAAATGCTAAAGGATATGTGACCCATCAGTAATTTGCCTCTTGGTAGTCGAATTTTAGATCATGTTTTCCTGCTCTCTTGTACTTGTCCATCAGATTTTTCTGTTACGTTTTATTTTAATAATCAGGAGAAATGAAATAAGCCAATGACAAAAAGAGATAAAATAGAAGGAGGGGTAAATGTTCATCTAATGAAGAAGAAAAAGGGACTGGGATCGGGGCAGGTGGTTACGGGGCAGGATTACAGCAGAGACTTAAAGGATTCAGATGATGGGCAAATGCTTACTGCCCAGAATAGCCCTTGAGGACAACGTCTGTTTCAGATTTCCTCCCTCCTTTCAAGATTAACCAGCATTAACGTTAGGTTTCAATCTCTGTGACAACTCTTAAATAAACTTGACCTGAGTCTATGGCATTTTAAAAATTTCACTTGGTTCCCACCATTTCCAACCTCCAAGTTGAATCCTAGCTGGTCCTACAAACATCGTACATTGAGTTATGAAAAAAAAATGTTCCAAAAGAAGTACAGCATTTTTCAAAATTATTTCAAAAAATCCTTCGTAGTAGAATCAAGATCCCCCTGCCAAAAACAAAAACAAAAACATAGTACTGACTGTTACCAACTGGCTCTAGATGCTTTCTCTGGAGATTCCATCTCACTGAAGGAGATGAATTAAATAGTCCCAGAAAGCTTCTAAAAGGGTGCCCTGTCTGTTCAGCACTTACCTTGTGCACAGTAAACTATAAATAGTTAATGATGAGGCCAATGATAATGACTAAGTTGATCACTAGTGAGCATAGAGACAGCATACCATTTCCATGCACCACCAGGATGGCTGCCAGTAGAATGGAGGAAAGCTATCACACGTAGAGGAGACACCTGGCTACTCCTCCCCCATGTTCTTCCTTCACCCGTTGATCATTCCCCACCAATGGCAGCTCCATTTCCCAACAGTGAGAGCTGACGTTGTTATAAGACAGTGTTGGAGTTTCTGGCAGCCGATATGGAGGGTGCCAGCCATTTCCTCCCATGTGTCCCTTGGCCATGCAATTTTAATGAGCTCAACATCAAGAGAGGAAAAAGGAGCCTGTGATCATGTTGAATTATTCACGGCTCCAATCGGGTAAGGCAGAAGACCCCCACTTTCTGAGAGTAATAGCTACTCATTGATTCCACCCCTCAACAATCCTGAGGTGAGAATCCAGTATAAAATCAAAAGATATAAGAAAATCTAACCATCTTCTGAAATCTGAGTTCATGAGTGATTAGTGAATCGTGTTGCAGTTGATAATTCCATTCTCAAGAATACTTTTAAAAGCTTGGTGTATATATGTATATATGTGTGTGTGTATATATATATATATATATACACATATACATACATATATATGACAACTAATTTTCATAGCTTAGTGACCATGATCAAAGAGCTCTTGTTTAATAACACAATGAAAATGGTTGTTAGCGGGAAATCCAAATCAAAATGATATCACCTCACACCAGTCAGAATGGCTAAAATTAACAAGTCAGGAAACGACAGATGTTGGTGGGGATGTGGAGAAAGGGGAACCCTCCTACACTGTTGGTGGGAATGCAAGCTGGTGCAGCCACTCTGGAAAACAGTATGGAGGTTCCTCAAAAAGTTGAAAATAGAGCTACCATATGATCCAGCAATTGCACTACTGGGTATTTACCCCAAAGATACAAAGGTAGGGATTCGAAGGGGT
>NW_028058870.1:0-397 GCF_054177405.1 Leptonychotes weddellii
CACCAAAAGAAGGAGCCCCACCCCACAGAGGAAGGCAAGGATGGGAAGACCGAGCAAGTTTAATTGGAGTTCAGCCATGGTGCAGTAAGGCTTCTCAGACAAAGATGATTCACATCATTGGAAATGCACTGCTGCCTCAGGCAGCTGGGCATTGAGAATACATGTTCTAGACTAGAGTTCCAGGCCCACATCACAGAGCTTTAGTACAGACACCAAAGGTCCTTGAGGGTGGGGGAGGGGACAACACAAGCGAGAGAAACTCACATGCCCCTTCCCCCACCATCCAGCGCAGCAGATGTGTCCATCCTTCCATGGCCCGTTAGATGCCTCCAACCTACCTTTCTCCTCCACCTATTCACCGTATCATATATTTACCATAGTGAAATTTTCTCGTTCC
>NW_028058871.1:0-397 GCF_054177405.1 Leptonychotes weddellii
GGAACCCATATCTTACACTGTTGGTGGGAATGCAAGTTGGTATAGCCACTTTGGAAAACAGTGTGGAGGTGCCTCAAAAATTAAAAATAGAGCAACCCTATGACCCAGCAATTGCACTACTGGGTATTTACCCCAAAGACACAGATGTAGTGAAAAGAAGGGCCATAAGCACCCCAGTGTTCATAGCAGCAATGTCCACAATAGCCAAACTGTGGAAAGAGCCGAGACGCCCTTCAACAGATGAATGGATAAAGAAGATGTGGTCCATATATACAATGGAATATTACTCAGCCATCAGAAAAGATGAATACCCAACTTTTACATCAACATGGATGGGATTGGAGGAAATTATCCTAAGTGATATAAGTCAAGCAGAGACAGTCAATTATCATATGGT
>NW_028058872.1:0-397 GCF_054177405.1 Leptonychotes weddellii
TCTGTCCTAAGTATATGTTAAAATTATCTCCCAATATCCATCCAGCCACCTAAATATCCAGTTTTTACATCTATAATCTGGTACAACTTCTGGTGGTGACAAGGCTTAACTGAGAGAATTTCTAAGCAGTGTTTCCCTAACTGAATGAATGGAAGGACTTTGTCTCCTGGGACAAAGAACCAGGGTAGAGTGATAGACATAGAAAGGCACCCAAAGGCCCTGGGGGCAACTGTGAAACCGAGTTCCCCTTCCCTGAATGACACCTGTGGTGCTCTCCCCAGCCCAGGCCCTTCCCACATCTGCTCAGCAAGCTCTTCAGAGACTTTTTGGCAGCTCAGCCAACACTTAAGTTTTATTTGGGTCAAAAAATATTTAGCACAATAGGTCTCTTCCCACA
>NW_028058873.1:0-397 GCF_054177405.1 Leptonychotes weddellii
TTATTTTTACAATGTTTTGTTAAGAACTGCGTACAATCTTCAACAAAATTGGATTGAATTTACTAATGCCTTACTGTTCCTAAGGCACCTGCTATGGGTTGTAGTGTGTTCTACCAGAAAGATATGTGAGGTCCTAACCCCCAGTACTTCAGAATGTGACCTTATTTGAAGGAAGGTCTCTATAGAGGTAGTCAAGTTAGATTAGGTTATTAGAGTGATCCCTAATTCAAAATGACTGGTGTCCTTATAAACAGGAAAAATTTGGAGACAGACAAACACAGGGAGAGAACACCATGTGATGATGAAGGCGGAAATCTCAGTGATGCTTGTGCAGGCCAGAGATGCCAGCATACTACCAGCAGCTAGGAGAGAGGTGTGGAACAGTTTCTCCTGCACA
>NW_028058874.1:0-397 GCF_054177405.1 Leptonychotes weddellii
GCCTGGGTGGCTCAGTTGGTTCAGCGACTGCCTTCGGCTCAGGTCATGATCCTGGAGTCCCGGGATCGAGTCCCGCATCGGGCTCCCTGCTCGGCGGGGAGTCTGCTTCTCCCTCTGACCCTCCCCTCTCTCATGCTCTCTCTATCTCATTCTCTCTCTCAAATAAATAAATAAAATCTTTAAAAAAAAAAAAAGAGAAATAAAAATTAGGAGACTTTTTTTTTTTTAAGATCTTATTTATTTATTTGAGAGAGAGAGAGAGCATGAGAGGGGGGAGGGTCAGAGGGAGAAGCAGACTCCCCGCCGAGCAGGGAGCCCGATGCGGGACTCGATCCCGGGACTCCAGGATCATGACCTGAGCCGAAGGCAGTCGCTGAACCAACTGAGCCACCCAGGC
>NW_028058875.1:0-397 GCF_054177405.1 Leptonychotes weddellii
AAGGAAGAATGAAGTGCTGAGGTGGTAAAGCCACTGACCCAGGAAGCCACAGCCAACAGGTGGCAGAAACGAGGGTTCATGAGGACAGCATAATGCAAGGGTCTACAGACAGCTGCATAACGGTCATAGGACATCACCACCAGGAGGACACACTCTGTGGTTCCCAGTGCAAGGGAAAAGTAAAGTTGAATCATGCAACTGATGTAAGAAATGGTCTTTTCTGGGCCCCAGAGGTTGCCCAGCAACTGAGGGATGGAGCTGGTAGTGTAGCAGAGATCCAGAAAAGAGAGGTTTGAGAGGAAGAAGTACATGGGAGTGTGGAGATGGGCGTCCAGGTATGACAAGATCATGATAAACAGGTTGCCTATCAATGTCATCAAGTAGAATATCAAGATAA
>NW_028058876.1:0-397 GCF_054177405.1 Leptonychotes weddellii
GATTAAGAGTTTTAATGAAGGACATCTGGTTAATCATGGCATGCTGAACCCATGTGCTTATCACTGTTCCTTTCTGAAACTCCACTAACAATGAGAATAAAGAAATAAAGAGGTAGAATTCCTTAAGGACTAAGAGAACAGTGAAGACAACATTACGATAAGAGGAACAGAGACAACACAGATGAGAGTTGCCAACAAACTACTGGACGATGGAAAATGAATGGAGGATTTCTCATAGCTGAGAAAGCTGAACACCAAAAACCTGCAATAGAGGGTGATAAAGAGGAGAAAAGTAAACCAATTTATACCATAAGCCCCATAAAAATTTAGGAGTCAATGTCACCACATATAGTAAATCACAGGTAAAGTATGGGGCTGAAAATATAAGCATTGGCTG
>NW_028058877.1:0-397 GCF_054177405.1 Leptonychotes weddellii
GTGTAGATAATATCATGATGCAGTTCTGCCTTAGACTTTCTTATGGTTGAAGAAGACTGTTATTAATGCCTGGCTTCCATGCTTCTAGTTTAAAAAGGTCCCATGATAGTGCTTCTCAAACAGCTTCAATCGATTTTCAAAGTTTTCATCACCCCAAAATAAATCCCATACTATTAGCAATCACTTCCCATTCCCCACCCGCCCCCCGCAACCCTCTCTCCTGCTCCCCAGCCTTTGGCAACCACTTGTCTCTATGGATTTATCTATTCTAGACATTTCATATAAATGGAATCATATAATATGTGTACTTTGTGGCTGTCTTCTTTCACTTAACATAAAGTTTGCAAGGTTCATGTTACAGCATGTATCAGTATGTCATTTTATGTACATTGTCAGT
>NW_028058878.1:0-397 GCF_054177405.1 Leptonychotes weddellii
TCGGTCAGTTTGCTCATTGTTAATTCAATTTAAAATAACGGCCACTCCTGTTACTGTTGTGGTAAAGATCTCTTGTAAATAGATGCACAATCATATTCAAATGACAGTAGATAGCACTGTGGTTAATCAAATGCAAATAGATTACCAAATTTCCATGGGCTTTGTGGCACCTTCGGAAGGAAGATTAGGGTAAGTACACCGGCTTTTTTAGAGACTCCATGACCTGTTTAGAGCCCTGGCTTCACCAGTCACTAGCTGTCTGTACTCTTTCATTTCCTCCTCGCTGCATGTGGATAAGACTAGCACCTATCTGGTGAGCAGGGACTGGGTGAGCTCATCACGCAAACTGTGTGCAGTAATGGCCCATGTCATAGCTGTTGCTGCCCTCACCATAGTG
>NW_028058879.1:0-397 GCF_054177405.1 Leptonychotes weddellii
AAAGACATAAAAATGGCCAACAGGTACATGAAAAGGTGCTCAACATTGGGGAAATGCAAATCAAAACCACAATGTGATATTACCTCCCACCCTTTAGAATGATTATCACCAAAAAGATGAGCTAACAAAGGTTGGCAAGGATATAGAGAAAAGGCAACCTTTGTACACTATTGATGGGAATATAAATTGGTACAGTCACGGGGCACCTGGGTGGCTCAGTCGTTAAGCGTCTGCCTTCGGCTCAGGTCATGATCCCAGGGTCCTGGGATCGAGCCCCACATCGGGCTCCCCGCTCCGTGGGAAGCCTGCTTCTCCCTCTCCCACTCCCCCTGCTTGTGTTCCCTCTCTCGCTGTGTCTCTCTCTGTCAAATAAATAAATAAAATTTAAAAAAAAAAA
>NW_028058880.1:0-8509 GCF_054177405.1 Leptonychotes weddellii
GTTCTGCCTGGAGCACTGGGTGTTATGCACAAACAATGAATCATGGAACACTACATCAAAAAGTAATGATGTATGGTGATTAACATAAGAATTAAAATTTTTTTAAAAAAGAAAAAAAATTGAAAATGGATTAAAATCCTAAATGAGACATGCAGTTACAAAAATTGTAGAAGAGAATATAGGCAGTAACTTCTTTGATGGTAGCTGTAAAAACTTTTTTCTACTTATGTCTCCTGAGGCAAGGGAAACAAAAACAAAAGGAAACTATTGGGAATACCTCAAAATAAGAAGCTTCTTCACGGTGAAGGAAAAATATCAACAAAACTAAAAGGCACCCTATGGAATGGGAGAAGATATTTGCAAATGAAGTATCTGTCAAAGCAGTATGATAAAAATATGTAAAGACCTTATAAAACTCAACACCCGAAAACCAAATAATCCAATAAAAATGGGTAGAGGAGATGAATAGACATTTCTCCAGAGGAGACAAAAAGATGTCCAACAAACAGAAGATGCCCATCATTTATCATCAAAACTACAATGAAATATCACCTCACACTTATCAGAAATGGCTAAAATCAACTACACAATAAACAACAGGTGTTGAGGATGTGGATAAAGGTGAATCTTCTTGTGCTATTGGCAGGAATTCAAACTGCAGCCATTCTGGAAAACAGTATAAAGGTACCACAAAAAGTTAAAAATAGAACTACCCTATGATCCAGCAATTGCGCTACAGGGTATTTACACAAAGAATATAAGAAGACTAATGGAAAGTGATGCATACATCCTGATGTTTATAGCAGCATTATCAGCAATAGCCAAATTATGGAAGTAGCCCCAGTGTCCATTGATGAATGAACAAAAATGTGTTATGTAAGTTCAATGGAATATTATTTAGCCATAAAAAAGAATAAAATCTTGCCATTTGCAGATACATGGATGGAGCCAGAGAGTATAATGCTAAGCACAATAATCAGTCAGAGAAACATAAATATCATATGATTTCACTCATATGTGGAATTTAGGAAGCAAAACAAAGGGAAAAATAAGAGAGAGAGATTTAAAGAAAAAAGATATTTAAGTATAGAGAACAATCTAATGGTTACGAGAATGGAGGTGGGGTAGGGATGGGTTAAATATAGGTGGAAATTAAGGAGTGTATTTGTCATGATAAGCACAGGGTGGTGTATTAAAATGTTGAATTACTATACTGTACACCTGAATCTAACATAACACTCTATGTTAACTCACTGTAAAGACATAAGATCTTAAAAAAAGTTAAAGGGGAATATTTGAGTAGAAAGCAAAGACCATCACTAGGAGTATGAAAAATAACTACATCTATAAAAATCAATCCAGGAATTAACGATATAAAAGGATGCAAAATATGACACCATATACCTAAAACATGGTGGTGGAACAAAGAATGGTTCCAAACTAAAAGAACAATCAACTTAATATAGACTGTTATATGCAGACAATGTTATATACAATCCTAATGATAACCATAAGTCAAAAACCAGTAATAGATTAGCAAGGAATAAAGAGAAAGGAATCCAAGTATATCAGTTAAGAGAACCATAAAATCATGAAAAAGCAAGATAAGAAAGATGAAAAAAACTACATAAATGACCACAAAACAAGTAACAAGTAACAAAATAAGAGTAAATACATATCTATCAATAATTACTTTGAATGTAAATGGGCTAAATGCTCCAGTCAAAGACATAGGTTGTCAGAGTCAATAAAAAATCAAGACTCACCTATATGCTCTCAGCGAGGGACGCATTTCAGTCCTAAAGACACCAGTATCCTGAAAGTGAGGAGATGGAGAAATATGTACCATGAAAATGGATGTCAAAAGAAAGCTGGGGTAACAATATTTATATGGGATAAAATATACTTTAAAACAAAGACTGTAACAGGAGACAAATGTGGACATTACATAATAATAAAGGAGACAATTCAAAAAGAAGATAGGACACTTGTAAATATTTTTCCACCCCACATGGGAGCACTCAAAAACATAAAATAGTTAATAGCAAACATAAAGGAACTAAATGATAGAAATACAATAATAGTATGACACTTTAACATCTGACATTTACTAATGGACAGTTATCAAAAACAGAAAATCAACAAGGAATCTGTGGCTTGGACCATATGCATTTAAAAGATACATTCATTCATTGGGGTGCCTGGGTGACTCAGTTGGTTAAGCGTCTGCCTTTGGCTCAGGTTGTGATCTCAGGATCTTGGCATCAAGCCCACGTCAAGCTCCCTGCTCAGTAGAGAGCCTGCTTTTCCCTCTCCCTCTTCAGCTCCCTGCACTTCCACTCTCTTGCTCTCTCTGTCAAATAAATAAATAAAATCTTTAAAAAAATATACATTCATAATATTCCATCCTAGAAGAGCAGAAAACTCAGTCTTTTCAAGTGCACATAGAACATTGTCTGGAATAGGTTATATATTAGGTCATAAGCAAGTCTCAACAAATTCAAAAATATGAGTCATACGTTGCATCTTTTCTGACTACAAAACCATGAAACTAAAACTCAGTCAGAAGAAAAAGTATGGAAAGAACACAAGTATGGAGATTTAAAAACATGCTACTAAACAACGAATGGGTCAACCGAGAAATAAAATTAAATTTAAAAAACTGCACAGAAACAAATGAAAATGAAAACACAATGATCCAAAATCTTTGGAATGAAGCAAAGGTGGACCTAGGAGGCAAGTTCATACCAATACTGGCATACCACAAAAACAAACAAACAAGCAAACAAACAAACAAAAACATGAAGTATGCATCAAGTAAAAAATGTTCTTGTTGAAAAAACAATTTTAACTGAGGGTATTTGTTTAAAATAAAGTATATGAGGGAATAGGAAGTAAAATGACAGAGGAGTAGGTTGACCCTAAGCTTTCCTCCTCCCTTGAATGCAGTTAGATAAATATCAAATAATTCTGAACACCAAAGAAATTAATCAGAATTCTTAGATAGCAAGAATTTTCATATCTACAATCCATAAAAAATGACCCATGGGAGATAGGAACTGCAGTGAGTGGATGCTTGGGAGAAAAGATCTGTTGGTGCTTCCTAGGAAACAGAGCCCTGTTCATGGAGGGAGTAATAAGAGAGGAGGAGGAGACAGAGAGAAAGAAGGGGGCATGGGGAAAGAGTGAAAACAGAGACAGGAGCCTGCACAAGAAAACTGTTCCCAAAACCATTGACAGGGAAAAAGGAGAGGGTTACAATACCACCAGAATTTTTTTTTTAAATAAATGGTGGAGCACATAGTCTGAAGTTCTAGATGTCTGCAACATCACCAAAGTCATGTCAAGGGAGCTAAGCAGTGTTTGGTTGGGGAAGCAAGGTGCAGTCACAGGAGCATTCAGTCTGAGGATCCCCAGGGTTGCATCAGGAGAAGTGGTTCTCCTGCTTGGAGTGCATTTGGTAGAGGTGATATGGCCTTTCTGTAGGCAAAGGACCCTGGGGGAGCCACTGAACTGCCCCACTCACCAGTATAGGAAGAAAGATGCAAGCTGAGGGCAGGAAACCCTGGACCCAGCTGTGTGTTGTGATGTACCATGAACTCTGAACTGTTGTACAGTCATGCTGCTGTCTTCTGGGACAATCCAACACCAGCCACAGAGCAGCGAGACCCTCCCCCAGACGATCAGGCTTTGAAACACAGCCATGCCTGAGATAAAACACAGGAGGTCTGTGTTTTCTGGCAGGTGGACAGCTCAGACACAGGCTGAAGGCAGGAATCTGACTGAAACCAAAGACACAGAGGGATCATTGTTTGCACATCTATGAGGACTTTTTGACAAGGGGTGAGACACATTTCCCACTCTGGAGACAAGAGAATGGGGCAAAGCTGTTTTATCCCCATGCCTACCAGTTTAAGCCACCTCCGTGAGATAAACAGCACCACCAAGTGCAGAACAGAACCCTAAACCAAGCCTGTCCGTCTGCACCTTGTAAATGCATCTGCATCAGGGCAATTCACCTGAGAATCACCACAACAGCACCTCCCGAGACCAGCACACACCACATGCCCATACCAAGTCTGCTGATCATAGAGTGCTGCAAACGTTCAGCTCTGGGGGAAGCAGAATCTAGCTTCATTTTGTTTTGTTTGTTGTTTTTGTTCTTTGTGGATTTTTTTGTCTTTTGGGTTTTTTACTTTGGATACAGTAAGAGCATTTTTTTTATTTTTAAAAATTATATATATGTGTATATATATGTATATATATGTATGAATACATATATATATGAACTAAAATCTGGTCAGGCTGACAATATATATATATTTTTTTTTTCTTTTTCTTTTCTTTCTTTCTCCCTTTTTTCTATCAAGGTTCTTATACAGGAGACCAAAACACACCTAGTTTCTAGCATCCTTTATTTATTTTAACTTATTATTATTACTTTGATTTTTTAAAATTTTGTTTTATCTTGATTTCTTTTTTTCTTTTCCCTCCAAAATTACAAGATGACAGAATTCGCCCCCAAAAAAGAATGGGAATTAATGACAGCCAGAGATTTAACCAATACAGATATAAGTAAGATGTCTGAATTGGAATTTAAATGAACAATTATAAGGATACTAGATGGGCTTGTAAAAAGGATAGAAGACACTAGAGAATCCCTTACTGTAGAGATTAAAGAACTGAAATCCAGTCAGGATGAAACTAGAAATGCTATAACTGAGATGCAAACCTGAATGGATACCATAAAAATGAGGATGGATGAACCAGAGGAATGAATCAGTGTTATAGAAGATAAAATTATGGAAAATAATGAAACTGAAAAGAAGAGGGAATCAAAGATGATATATCATGAAGGTAGACTTAGGGAACTCAGCAGCTTATTAAAACAAAATAACATTTGTTTCATAAGAGTCCCAGAAGTTGACAGAAAGGAAAGGGGGCAGAAGGTTTATTTGAGCAAACTATAGCTAAAAACTTCCCTAATCTGGGGAAGGACACATATATCAAAATACAAAGAGTACAGAGAACTCCCATTAAATTCAACAAAAGCTGACCATCACCAGAGCATATTATAGTTAAATTCACAAAATACACAAAGAAAGAATCCTGAAAGCAGCAAGGGAAAAAGTCCTTAACCTACAAGGGAAGACAGGTCAAGTTCACAACAGATCTGTCCACTGAAAGTTGGCAGGCCAGAAGAAAGTGGCAGGATATATGCAACATGCTGAATGTGGAAACAAACAAACAAACAAACAAACGAACAAACAAAAAACATGCAGGCAAGAACATTTAATCCAATAAGGCTGTCATTCAGAATAGAAGGAGAGATAAAGAGTTTTCCAGACGAACAAAAACTAAAGGAGTTTTGTTACCACTAAACCAGCCCTGCAAGAAATATTAAGGGGGACTCTTTCAGTGGGGAAAAAAGATCAAAACCACAAAGACTAGAAAGGACCAGAGAATATAACTGGATACATCAACTCTATAGATAACACAATGACACCATATTTATATCTATCAATAATCACTCTGGATGTAAATGGACTAAATACTCCAATAAAAAGACATAGGGATCAAAATGGATAGAGCTAAAGACACTTGCAGATTGAAAGTGAAGGGATAGGAAACCATCCCTTTTGCTAATGGATGTCAAAAGGAAGCTGGAGAAGCCATACTTATTTAGACAAACTAGATATTAAAACAAAGACTATAACAAGAGATGAGAAAGGCATTAAATCATAATTAAGCGGTCTATCCATCAAGAACTCTAACAATTGCAAATATGTGTACCCCCAACTTGGGAGAACCTAAATATATAAATCAATTAACAATAAACATAAAGAAACACACTGATAATAATACAATAATAGTAGGGGACTTTCACACTCCCTTTACAGGAATGGACAGAGAATCTAAGTAAAAAATCAACAAGGAAACAATGACTTTGAATAACACACTAGACCAGATGGATTTAGCAGAGATGTTTAGAATATTTCATCCTAAAGCAGCAGAATACACATTCTTTTTGAGCACATGTGGAACATTCTCCAGAATAGATCATAAACTAGGTCACAAACCAGCCATCAACCAGTACAAAAATATTGATATGATACCATTCATATTTTCAGACCACAACACTATGAAACTTGAATTCAACAACAAGAAAAATTTGGAAAGAACACAAATACATGGAGATTAAGGAACATCCTACTAAAAAGTGAATGGGTTAACCAGAAAATTAAAGAATAAATAAATTTAAAACGTGCATGGAAGCAAATGAAAATGAAAATACAACAGTCCAAAATCTTGGGGTGTAGCAAAGACAGTTCTAAGAGGGAAGGAAATTGCAATACAGGCCAACCTCAAGAAAGAAGAAAAGTCTCAAAAAACAACCTAACCTTACACCTAAAGGAGCTAGAAAAGGAACAGCAAAAAAACCTAAAGCAAGCAGAAGAAGGGAAATAATAAAGATTAGAGCAGAAATAAATGATACAGAAACAAACAAAAAGACAGTAGAACAGATTAATGAAACTAAGAGCTGGTTCTTCATAAGAAATGATAAAATTCATAACCCCCTAGCCAGACTTACCAAAAAGAGAGGAGAAAGGATGCAAATAACATCACAAATGAAAGAGGAGAGATCACAATCAATACAAAAGAAATACAAACAATTATAAGAGAATACTATGAAAAATTATGTGCCAACAAACTGGTCAATCTGGAAGAAATAGACAAATTCCTAGAAACATACAAACTACCAAAACTGAAAGAGGAAGAAATAGATAATTTGAACAGACCCACAACCAGCAAAGAAATTGAATCAGTAATCAAAAATTTCCCAACACACAAAAGTCCTGGGTTGGATGGCTTCCCAGGGAAATTTTACAAGATATTTAAAGAAGAGTTAATACCTTTTCTTTTCAAACTGCTCCAAAAATTAGAAATGGAAGGAAAACTTCCAAACTCCTACAAGGACAGCATTACCTAGATTCCAAAACCAGACAAATGCTCCACCAAAAAGGAGAATTACAGGCCAATATCCCTGATGAACATGAATGCAAAAATACTCAATAAAATACTACCAAATTGAATTCAAAAGTATATTAAAATTATTCACCACCATAAAGTGGGATTTGTTCACCATAAAGTAGGCTGTAAGGTGGTTCAATATTTGCAAATCAATCAAGGCAATACACCACATTAATATAAGAAAGGATAAGAACCATATGATCCTCTCAATAGATGCAGGAAAAGCATTTGATAAAATAAAGCATCCATTCTTGATAAAAAGAAACCTCAACAAAGTAGGGATAGATTGAACATACCTCAACATCAAGAATGTTGTATATGAAAGACTGGCAGCTAATATCACCCTCAATGGGGAAAAACTGAGGGTGTTTCCCCGATGATCAGGAACATGACAGGAATATCCACTTTCACCATTACTATTTAACATAATATGGGAAGTCCTAGCCTCAGCAGTCAGACAACAAAAAGAAATAAAAAGCATCAAAATCAGCAAGGGGGAAGTCAAAATTTCACTCTTTGCAGATGGCATTTTACTCTATGTAGAAAACCCCAAAGACTCCACCAAAAAATTGCTGGAAATAATTCATGAAACAGCAAAGTCACATGATATAAAATCAATGTACACACATCTGTGGCATTTCTGTACACAAATAATGAAGCAGCACAACAAGAAATCAAGGAATGGATCCTATTTGCAATTGCACCAAAAATAATGAAATAAAATAAAATATAAGATCGCCTTCACTCCCGCAGTCCGCGCTCCGCTTGCCGCTGGCTCCACCCGCCATTGTGCTCTGTCTCCAAATACAGTGACATTCTGAGGTACAGATATAGGACTTCAGCAGGAATTCTGGGAGAACATGATGCAGCCCCATGCAAATTAGGTTTTGGCCCAGTTCAGACAAAGGCGGGGAAGTTGAAATACTGCCTTGTGGTTCTGAATCAGCCTCTGGACAAATGTGTTCGTCATCTTTGGAGCAAAGCTCTTTTAAGAGCCTGTGCTGATGGAGGTGCCAACCGCTTATATGATACCATGGAAGGAGAGAGGGAAAGCTTTTTGCCTTTAGGCCTGAAGTTAAAGAATATTATGCCGTCAAGGGATGTGAGATTATTTCAACGCCTGACCAAGACCATACCGACTTTACCAAGTGTCTTGAACTGCTCCAAAAAAAGATAGAAGAAAAAGACTTACAGGAATTCAGCTGGATAGGGATCAAACCATTCTGAACACCTACAAACTCAACAGGAGATCAAAGAAAAGAAGAGCAACAACTCTCTCATCAGAAAAGCGACCACTTTCTGGAAGGTAGGACGTGCGGAGAAGGGAATCCGAGGCGATATTCGGGAGGATAGATGGCGGGGGAGGGGCCTCCGTTGGCCGCTTCTGGCAAGTGATAGAACCATGGAGCACAAAATCGGAACTTTTAAAAGTCTGCTCCGCTGAGGGACGTCACTCTGGTGGCTAAGCGAGGGGTGG
>NW_028058881.1:0-397 GCF_054177405.1 Leptonychotes weddellii
GTGGCTCAGTTGGTTAAGCGACTGCCTTCGGCTCAGGTCATGATCCTGGAGTCCCGGGATCGAGTCCCGCATCGGGCTCCCTGCTCGGCAGGGAGTCTGCTTCTCCCTCTGACCCTCCTCCCTCTCATGCTCTCTGTCTCTCATTCTGTCTGTCTCAAATAAATAAATAAAATCTTTAAAAAAAAAAAAAAAAAAAAAAAAGATTTGTCTCTTCTCTTGCATGTATTTTATATTTGACATTGGGGCTCCTGGGTGGCAGGCATTTTTGTTGCTGTTGACTGGATCAGCGGTGTACCTCTTATAATTCTATCAGCTCCTTAAGGAAAGAGAACATATTCTCTTTTCTTTCTTTCTGTCTGCTCCAAATAGCAGGTGTCCAACAATTCGATTCACTGAA
>NW_028058882.1:0-397 GCF_054177405.1 Leptonychotes weddellii
TTTTTTTTTTTAAAGATTTTATTTATTTATTCGAGACAGAGAGAATGAGAGACAGAGAGCATGAGAGGGAGGAGGGTCAGAGGGAGAAGCAGACTCCCTGCCGAGCAGGGAGCCCGATGCGGGACTCGATCCCGGGACTCCAGGATCATGACCTGAGCCGAAGGCAGTCGCTTAACCAACTGAGCCACCCAGGCGCCCCACTTTGGGGATTATTGACCTAGCAAGAGACAGACCTCTAGTAAGTGACATTATAATGGAGTTGCTGGTTTAGACATGATAAAAGAAAGATTTGGGTTTCCTTCAAAACACTTGAGAAATAGGCTAACATCAGAAGGATCTTATCCTATTTTTCTCTCACCTATTCCTTTTTATATTAGGAAAACTATAATGAAATACA
>NW_028058883.1:0-397 GCF_054177405.1 Leptonychotes weddellii
GCCAGGTCTTGGTGTGCCAGGGTGTGGACGCACTGCCTTGGGGGCTGAGTGTGGAGGCCGTGGAGACCCGGATAAGGGGCACAGAGTGGAATGGCGTGGTGGGCCCCTTGGTGGGCGTCGCTGGGGACGGCGTGGTGGCCCCCGTGGTGGGCATGCCTGGGGACGACGTGGTGGCCCCCGGGGTGGGCTTTGCTGGGGATGGCGTGGTGGCCCCCGTGGTGGGCGTCACTGGGGACAGCGTGGTGGGCCCCGTGGTGGGCGTGCCTGGGGACGGCTTGGTGCGCCCCGTGGTGGGTGTCGCTGGGGACAGCGTGGTGGCCCCCGTGGTGGGCGTGCCTGGGGATGACGTGGTGGCCCCCGTGGTGGGCATTGCTGGGGACGGCTTGGTGCGCCCAGT
>NW_028058884.1:0-397 GCF_054177405.1 Leptonychotes weddellii
AGGGAGAGGGAAAAGCAGGCTTTCCGCAGAGCAGGGAGCCTGATGCGGGGCTCGATCCCAGGACCCTGGGATAGTGACCTGAGCCAAAGGCAGACGCTTAATGACTGAGCCACCCAGGCACCCCGACTTTTTCTTTTTTTTAAGCACTTTTTAGGTATTAACACTTTGTGATCTGATTCTGTAGTCAAATTCTTACCCCTTTTTTTTTTTTTTTTAAAGATTTTATTTATTTATTTGACAGAGAGAGACATAGCGAGAGCAGGAACACAAGCAGGGGGAGTGGGAGAGGGAGAAGCAGGCTTCCCGCAGAGCAGGGAGCCCGATGTGGGACTCGATCCCAGGACCCTGGGATCATGACCTGAGCCGAAGGCAGACGCTTAACGACTGAGCCACCCAG
>NW_028058885.1:0-397 GCF_054177405.1 Leptonychotes weddellii
GGTGAAGGATTACAGTCGTCCTTCATGCCTCCAAGTGCACTCGGCTAAAAATACTTCAAGAGTGCATAGGAATTCTCAGCAATCCCTTCAGGGAGGGACTCCAAGGAGACATGCTGTTTTGGTTAGAATGATTTGGTTTTAAATATCAAGACCCACTCAAGCTAGCTTAGGGCGAAAAGGAAACATTAACAAGAAGATACAGGCATATGTTCCTGTTGCCTGTCCGGACTCTCTCTGCCTCCATCCCTCTGGTTTCTGTTTCTTACTCCTCCTTTTCCCTCTGCACATTCCTTAGTCCATTTTGCAGAACGTGGCTGCCTCAGATCCCAAGTTAGGGCAGGCACCTCAGTGCCAGCTCTGCAGAGACCAGCCGGCGGAATCCTGATTCCAAGTGAGG
>NW_028058886.1:0-397 GCF_054177405.1 Leptonychotes weddellii
TTTTTTTTAAAAAGATTTTATTTATTTATTTGAGAGAGAGAGTGAGAGAGAGAAAGAGCACAAGAGGGGGGAGCGGGAGAGGGAGAAGCAGACTCCCCGCCGAGCAGGGAGCCCGATGCGGGACTCGATCCCGGGACTCCAGGATCATGACCTGAGCCGAAGGCAGTCGCTTAACCAACTGAGCCACCCAGGCGCCCAATAATTCTATTTTTTAACTTTTGAGGAACTGTCATACTGTTTTCCACAGTGACTGTCTCATTTTACATTCCTACCATCAGTGCACCAGGGTTCCAATGTCTCTACATCCTCACCAACACCTGTACTTCATTATTTTTTTAAAGATGAGAAATATTCTCAGGTTATGCCACATTAAAAAAAAAAAACGATTCATCAGTTG
>NW_028058887.1:0-397 GCF_054177405.1 Leptonychotes weddellii
AAACAAACTGAGGGTTCTAGAGGGGAGGGGGGTGGGAGGATGGGTTGGCCTGGTGGTGGGTATTGAGGAGGGCACGTTCTGCATGGAGCACTGGGTGTTGTGCACGAACAATGAATCATGGAACACTTCATCTAGAACTAATGATGTAATGTATGGGGATTAACATAAGAATAAAAAAATAAATAAATAAATAAATAAAAAAACACCGGTCTTATCGAATAAAATCTGTATTAGTCAGAATTCTACAGAAAAACAGTGTCTGTGACTGTGAATTAATAAAATGTATAAACAGTATATACATAGTTAAAATAATTATGTTGCGGGCGCCTGGGTGGCTCAGTCATTAAGTGTCTGCCTTCGGCTCAGGTTATGATCCCAGGGTCCTGGGATCGAGTCC
>NW_028058888.1:0-397 GCF_054177405.1 Leptonychotes weddellii
TTTATAAAATCTTTTATAATTTTCATCTTTACAGTCATATTCCATGCCTTCATTGTATTTACCCTTATTTTTGTACATATATAAGCTTTTCTTTCTTTAAAATTTTGAGAGACACTTTTTTCGAACAGACCAAAATACTCCCAAAATCTAGTGTATGGCAGTGATCTATGCACCAGCCTGATCATATTTGATCATATTCTGCTTTTGTTTGTTTGTTTTTTATCTCTTTTTCTTTTTCTTTTTTCTTTCTTTCCCTTTCTTTTCCCCTGGTTTCAGGTCTCTTCTGATTTGTTTAATGTATATTTTTCTGGGATCATTGTTACCCAGTTAGCGTTATGTTGTCTCATTCATTTATTCTCCTCTGGAAAAAGTGACAAGATGGAAAAAAAAAAAACAC
>NW_028058889.1:0-397 GCF_054177405.1 Leptonychotes weddellii
TCACTCCTGTCTCCCCGGTCTCCAGCCGCACTCCGTGCTCACCTGGCCTATGACCGCGCGTGTCTATCTCTGCACCCGACCCTGTGTGCAGTCTCCAAACCCAGCAGATCCCTGCAGTGTGCTCCCACACCTCTCCTCTCGGGGGAAAAAGGTGAGTCTCCCTGGATCTGCCACTTGTTGGGTCCCTGCTGGAAGAGCAGTGGCCCGACTGTGCCGCGGATCACGGTTTATGGCAACCTGGAGATGAGAGCCCGCGACTTGGCTCCGTCTCTGCACCCGGCTTCCCTGCTCCAATACCTGGGAGCTCTGATGCACTCAGGCACCCCCGGTCTTTCTGTGTCCCCGAGGGTCCCGAGACCACACTGTCCCACGAGGGTTCCAACCCCCGCTTAGCCAC
>NW_028058890.1:0-397 GCF_054177405.1 Leptonychotes weddellii
TTTTTTTTTTTTTAAAGATTTTATTTATTTATTTGCGAGAGAGAATGAGAGACAGAGAGCATGAGAGGGAGGAGGGTCAGAGGGAGAAGCAGGCTCCCCGCTGAGCAGGGAGCCCGATGCGGGACTCGATCCCGGGACTCCAGGATCATGACCTGAGCCGAAGGCAGTCGCCTAACCGACTGAGCCACCCAGGCGCCCCTTCCACATGCATTTTTAAATGGTTCATCATTTGGTTCTTCCTTCGGTCCTGTGTGGGAGACAGGTCAGGAACTAAACTGTTCATTTTAAAGATGACAAAAATGAAGTGTAGAGAAGATTTAACTTTCCCAGAATTATAAGACTAGTAAGAGCAGGTGCCAGGAGCAGAACTTTCACCTGCAAATTTAATTTTTTTTTT